>NW_024744839.1:11960683-12017339 GCF_018991925.1 Homarus americanus | reverse complement strand
TCAGTAATGCTTCGTTCAGTTACGTATTGCTGACACAGGTACAATTATAAGAGCACACAGGTACAGGTATAGGCACACAGGTACAGTCCAGGCACACAGGTACAGGTATAGGCACACAGGCTACAGGTGCAGGTATAGGCACACAGGTACAGGTATAGAGCACACAGGTGCAGATATGGGCACACAGGTACAGGTATGGGCACACAGGTACAGATATGGGCACACAGGTACAGGTATAGGCACACAGGTACAGGTATAGGCACACAGGGTATGGGCACACCGGGTGCAGATTATGGGCACTGGGTGCAGGTATGGGCACACAGGTACAGGTGTAGGCACACAGGTGCAGATTATGGGCACACAGGTACAGGTATGGGCACACAGGTGCAGGTATGGGCACACAGGTACAGGTATAGGCTCTGGGGTACACAGGTACAGATATGGGCACACACAGGTACAGGTATGAGCACACAGGTACAGGTATGGGTACAGGTACAGGTATAGGCACACAGGTACAGGTATGGGTACACAGGTGCAGATGGGCACACAGGTACAGGTATGGGTGCACAGTGCAGATATGGGCACACAGGTACAATTATGGGCACACAGGTACACAGGTGCAGGTGTGGGCACAGGTAATCAGACGGAGTACAGGTATGGGCACACAGGTCTGGGTACAGGTATAGGCACACAGGTACAGGTATAGGCACACAGGTACAGGTATAAGTGCACAGGTGCAGGTATGGGCACACACAGGTGCAGGTATGGAGTGCACAGGTACAGGTATAGGCACACAGATACAGGTATGGGCACACAGGTACAGGTATGGGCCACAGGTGAAGTATGGGACACACAGGTACAGATATGGGTGCACACAGTGCAGAGTATAGGCACCGGGTGCAGGTATGGGCACACAGGTGTGCACAGGTGCAGATATGGGCACACAGGTGCAGGTATGGGCACACAGGTGCAGATTATGGGCACACAGGTGCACAGGTGCAGGTATGGGCACACAGGTACAGGTATGGGCACACAGGTGCAGGTATGGGCACACAGGTGCAGGTACAGATGGGTGCAAGTGCAGGTGTGGGCACACAGGTGCAGATTATGGGCACACAGATTAGGCACACAGGTACAGGTATGGGTGCACAGGTGCAGAACACGGTACAGATATGGCACACAGATACAGGTGTATGGGTACACAGGTACAGATATAGGCACATGGGTACAGGTACACAGGTGCAGGTATAGGCCTGGGTACAGGTGCACACAGGTGCAGGTATAGGCACACAGGTACAGGTATAGGGACCAGGTATAGCTGGGTACAGGTATGGTACACAGGTGCAAGGTATGGAGTGCACAGGTACAGGTATAGGTACACAGGTGGGTATAGGCACACAGGTACAGGTATAGGTCACACAGGTACAGATATGGGTACAGGTACAGGTATGGGCACACAGGTGCAGGTATGGGCACACAGGTGCAGGTGATATAGGCACCTGGGTATGGGCACACAGGTACAGGTATGGGTACACAGGTGCAGATATGGGCCAGGTGCAGGTATGGGCACACAGGTACAATTATGGGTACACAGGTGCAGGTATAGGTACACAGGTACAGGTATGGCTACTGGGTACAGGTATGAGCACACAGGTACAGGTATGGGCACACAGGTATAGGCACAGGTGCAATTATGGGCACACAGGTGCAGGTATAGGTGCACAGGTGCAGGTGTGACACAGGTACAGGTATAGGTACACAGGTGCAGGTATAGGGCACCGAGTATGGGCACACAGGTGCAGGTATGGGTGCACAGGTCAGGTATGGGTGCACACAGGTACAGGTATAGGACACAGGTACAGGTATGGGCACACAGGTGCAGGTATATAGGCACACAGGTACAGGTATGGGTACACAGGTGCAGTATATAGGCCTGGTACAGATGTGGGTACCGTACAGGTGTAGAGCACCTGGAGTACAGGTACACAGGTACAGATTATGGGCACACAGGTGCAGATGGGCACCTGGGTATAGGCACACAGGTGCAGGTATGGGTACACAGGTACAGGTATGGGCACACAGGTACAGGTATGGAGTACACGGATACAGGTGTAGGCACACAGGTACAGGTATGGGTGCCACAGGTACAGGTATGGGTGCACAGGTACAGGTATGGGCACACAGGTACAGGTATGGGTACCTGGGTACAGATGGGTACACAGGTACAGGTATGGGCACACAGGTACAGGTATGGGGCACACAGGTGCAGGTGTGGGCGCACAGGTGCAGTTATGGGCACACAGGTGCAGATATGGGTACACAGGTACAGATATGGGTACACAGGTGCAGATTATGGGCACACATGTGCAGAATATGGGTGCAGGTACAGGTGTAAGTGCAGGTGCAGATGGGCACACAGGTACAGGTATAGAGCACACAGGTTGCAGGTATAGGTGCACCACAGGTACAGGGTATGGGCACCCGGGTACAGTATGGGGCACACAGGTACAGGTATGGGTACACAGGTACAGGTATAGGCACACAGGTACAGGTATATGGGCACACAGGTGGGTATGGGTACAGGTACAGATATGGGCACACAGGTACAGGTATGGGTACACAGGTACAGATATGGGCACACAGGTGCAGATATGGGTACACAGGTGCAAGGTATGGGTGCACAGGTGCAGGTATGGGTGCCTGGGTGCAGGTATGGGCACACAGGTACAGGTATGGGCACACAGGTGCAAGTATGGGCACCGGTACAGGTATAGACACACAGGTACAGATATAGGTACACAGGTGCAGGTATGGGTACCACAGGTACAGGTTATGGGCACACAGGTGCAGTATGGGTACACAGGTGCAGATTATAGGCACACAGGTGCAGATATGAGCACACAGGTACAGATTATGGGTACACAGGTGCAGATATGGGTACACAGGTGCAGGTATAGGGCCACAGGCCTGAGTATAGGCACACAGGTACAGGTATGAGTGCACACAGGGCGAGTATAGGCACACAGGTACAGGTATGGGTACACAGGTGCAGATATGGGCACACAGGTGCAGGTATGGGTGCACAGGTACAGATATAGGCACACCTGGGTACAGGTGTATGGCACTGGAGTACAGATATGGGTACACAGGTGCAGGTATGGGTACACAGGTGCAGATATGAGCACACAGAGTACAAATATAAAATCACACAGGTACAGATATAGGTACACAGGTACAGGTATAGGCACACAGGTGCAGGTATAGGACACACAGGTGCAGATATGGGCACACAGGTACAGGTATGGGTGCACGGGTACAGGTATGGGCACACAGGTACCAGGTATGGGCACACAGGTGCAGGTATGGTGCACAGGTACAGGTATGGGCACACAGGTGCAGGTGTGGGTGCCAGAGTGCAGATATGGGTACACAGGTGCAGGTATAGGCACACAGGGTGCAGGTATGGGTGCACACAGGTGCAGGTGTGGGTGCACAGGTGCAGGTATGGGTACACAGGTGCAGGTATGGGCACACAGGTGCAGATTAGACACACAGGCTGGGTATAGGCACACAGGTGCAGGTGTGGTCACACAGGTGCAGGTATGGGTACAGAGTGCAGGTATGGGCACACAGGTACAGGTATAGGCTGAGTGCAGGTATGGGCACACAGGTATGGGTACACAGGTACAGGTATGGGCACACAGGTACAGATTATGGGTACGGTACAGGTATGGGCACACAGGTACAGGTATGGGCTGGATGGGTACACAGGTACAGGTATGGGCACACAGGTGCAGTATGGGCACACAGGTACAGGTATGGGTGCACAGGTGCAGGTATGGGTGCACAGGTGCAGGTGTGGGTGCACAGGTGCAGATTATGGGTGCAGAATTTGGTGTGGGCACACAAGTGCAGATTATGAGGCACCAGGGTGCAAATTAATGGGCGTACAAAGTACAGGATGTGGGCACACAGGTGCAGGTATGGGTACACAGGTACAGGTATAGGCGTACACAGGTACAGGTGTAGGCTACAAGGTACAGGTATGGGCACACAGGTACAGGTATAAGGCACCACAGGTGCAAAGAATATAGGCAACCAAACAGATGCCAAACAAGATATGGGCATTACAGATTATAGGCACACAGGTACAGGTATGGGCGACCTGAAAACAGGTATAGGCACACAGGTACAAGTATGAGCGTGCAAAGCACAAGTATAAACTGGGTACAGGTATAAACACAGAAAATTACAAATATAAACACACAGAGTCTGAGTATAGACAACACAAGAAATACAGTATAAACACACAGAGTACAAAAAAAATTTGAAATATGACACACAAGTACAAATATAGGCAACAAAGTACAAGTATAAGCACAGAGTACAGAGTATGGCGTGCACAAGTGCAGATATGGGCACACAGGTACAGGTATGGGTGACACAGAAGTGCAGATGTGGGCACAGTTACAGAGTATAGGCGTACAAGTACAGGTGGCGTACAGAGTGAGTATGGCACACAGGTACAGATATGGGCGTACAAGAATGCAGGTATGGGCACACAGAGTACAGAATATGGGCACACAGGTACAGGTATGGGCGTGCAAATACAGGTATGACACCACCAGGTGCAGGTATGGGCGTACAAGTGCAGGTAGACACACAGGTGCAAGGTATAGGCTTATGGGGTGCAGGTATGGGCAACAGAAGTGCAGGTGTAGGCACACAGATGCAGGTATAGGCCACACAAGGTACAGGTATGGGCACAGTGAGTATAGGCGTACAACTGGGTCTATAAGAGCACACAGGTGCAGTATAGGCACACAATTACAATTATAAACACCCACAGAGTGCAATACAGGCGTGCAAAACAGGTATAGACACACAGGTACAATTATGGGCGTACAGAAATTGCAAGGAATTATGGCACACAGGTACAGGTATGGGCGTACAAGTGCAGGTACAAACACAGGTGCAGGTATGGGCGTGCAGGTACAGGTGTATAGGCACACAGGTGCAGGTATGGGCGTACACAGAAGATGCAGGTATGGGCACACAGGTACAGGTATGGGCGTACAAGTGAAGAATTGTAGGCACACAGGTGCAGGTATGGGCGTGCAAAGTGCAGGTATGGGCACACAGGTACCAGGTATGGGCGTACACAGGTACAGGTATGGGCGTGCAAATTACAGGTATGGGCACACAGGTACAGGTATAGGCGCACAGGTGCAAGATTATGGGCGTGAAAGTACAGGTATGGGCACACGATTTAGGTATGGGCACAGAGTGCAATATAGGCACACAGGTGCAGATTATGGGCGTGCAGGTGCAGGTGCAGGCTGCAGTATGGGTACACAGGTACAGGTATGGGCCGTGCAAGTGCAGATATAGGCACTGGGCAGGTGTGGGCCTGCTGAAGAGGCTGGTATAGGCACCACAGGTGCAGGTGTGGGCGTGCAAGTGGGTGTAGGCACACAGGTGCAGGTATGGGCGTGCAGTACAGGTGTAGACACACAGGTGCAGGTATGGGCACACAGGTGCAAACTGTGGACACACAGGGGTACAGATTATGGAGCACACACAGGTACAGGTGTGGGCGTGCAAATGCAGGTGTAGGCACACAGGTACAGGTATGGGCGTACAAAGTACAGGTATGGCTACCGGTACAGATATGGGATACAAATACAGGTATAGGCACACAGGTACAGGTATGGGCGTGCAAATTGCAGGTATAGGCACAGGTGGGTGTGGGCGTGCAATATAGATGAGACACAGGTGCAGGAGTATGGGCGTGCAAGTGCAGATATGGGCACAGGGTACAGGTATAGGCGTGAGGGCTGAGGTATGGGCACACAGGTACAGGTATGGGCGTACAGAGTGCATATGAGCACACAGGTGCAGGTATGGGCGTACGAGGCAAATTATGGGCACACAGGTGCAGGTATGGGCGTACAGAGTTACAGGTATAGGCATGCAGGTGCAGGTATGGGCACACAGGTACAGAGTATAGGCACAGATTGCAGGTATAGGCTTTGGAGTACAGATATGGGCATACAGGTGCAGGTATAAAATGGGGTTACAAATATGGGCGTACAGGTAAAATGCCTGCTGAGTTACAGAGTATGGGCGTACAAGTGCAGGTATGGGCACACAGGTGCAGGTATGGGCGTACAGAAGTACAGGTATGGGCACACACAGGGGCAGGTATAGGCGTGAAGTACAGGTATGGGCACACAGTTACAGATGTGGGTACAAAGTGCAGGTATGGGCACTGGGTACAGAGTATGAGGGCACACAGGTGCAGATATGGGCCGTACAAATTGCAGATTATGGGCGACTGGGGGTACAGGTATGGGCCGTACAGTACAGGTATAGAGCGCACAGGTGCAGGTGTGGGCACACAGGTACACCCAGGTTGTAAGGCGTGCAAGGTACAGGTATGTAGGCACACAGGTACAGATGTAGGCGTAGGTACAGATATGGAGCACACAGGTACAGGTATGGGCCGACAAGTGCAGGTATAGGCACACGGGTACAGGTATAGGCGTACAAATGAGGTATAGACACACAGGATTCAGGTATGGGCACACAGTGCAAGGGCACCAGTACAGGTATAGGCACACAGGTGCAAGTATGGGCGTACCAGGAATGCAGATGTAAGGCACACAGGTACAGGTATGGGCGTACAAGTGCAGATTATGGGCACACAGGTGCAGGTATGGGCGTGCAGGTATGGGCACACAGGTACAGGTATGGTACAAGTGCAGGTATAGGCACACAGGTACAGGTATGGGCTGGCAAGTACAGGTATAGGCACCAAGGTACAGGTATGGGCGTGCAGAAGTACAGGTGTAGGCACACAGGTACAGGTATGGGCGTGCAAGTACAGGTATGGGCACCAGGTGCAGGTATAGGCATACAGAGTACAGGTGCATGGGCGTACAGTACAGGTATAGGCACACAGGTACAGGTATGGGCGTACAAGTGCAGGTATGGGCACACAGGTGCAGGTATGGTACAAGTACAGGTATGGACCGGGTGGATGGGCATATAGGCACACAGGTGCAGGTATGGGCGTACAAGTGCAGGTATAGGCACACAGGTACAGGTATGGGCGTACAAGTACAGATTATGGACACAGGTACAGGTATGGGCGTACAAGTGCAAGTATGGGCTCAAGGCAAGTACAGGGTATAGGCACAGAGTACAGGTATAGGCACACAGGTACAGGTATGGGCGTACAAGTGCAAGGTTATAGGCACACAGGTACAGGTGAAGGCACAAGTACAGGTATAGGCACACAGTACAGGTATGGGCGTACAAGTGCAGGTATAGGCACACAGGTACAGGGTATAGGCGTACAAGTACAGTTATGGGCACACAGGTACAGGTATGGGCCATTACAGAGTGAATATAGGGCACAGTACAGGTATAGGCGTGCAAGTGCAGGTATGGGCACACAGGTCAGGTATAGGCGTGCAAGTACAGGTATAGGCACACAGGTACAGGTATGGGCGTACAGAAAGTACAGGTATAGGCACACAGGTACAGATATAGGCGTACAAGTGCAGGTATGGGCACACAGGTACAGGTATGGGCGTACAAGTACAGGTATGAGGCACACAGGTACAGGTATGGGCGTACAAGTACAGGTATAGGCACACAAGGTGGTATGGGCGTCACCAAGTGCAAGTATGGGCACACAGGTACAGGTATGGGCGTGCAAGTACAGGTATGGGCACACAGGTACAGGTATGGGCCAGTGCAGATATGGAAGCGCACAGGTACAGGTAGTAGGCTACAAGTGCCAGGTATGGGCGTACAAGTACAGGTATGGGCACACAGGTACAGATTATGGGCACCGGTACAGGTATAGGCATACAGGTACAGGTATAGGCACAGGTACAGGTATGGGCTTACAAGTGCAGGTATGGGCACACAGGTACAGGTATGGGCGTACGGGTACAGGTATGAACACACAGGTGCAGGTATGGGCGTGCAAGTGGGTCTGGGCACGTACAGGTATGTGGCAAGTACAGGTATAGGCACACAGGTACAGGTATGGTGTACAAGTACAGGTATGGGCACACAGGTACAGGTATATGGGCGTACAAGTCAAGTATGGGCACACGGGTGCAGGTAGTACGGAGCATATGGGCGTGCAAGTACAGGTATAGGCACACAGGTACAGGTATGGGCGTACAAGTACAGGTATGAGACACACAGGTACAGGTATGGGCGTACAGAGTACAGGTATAGGCACACAGGTACAGGTATGGGCGTACAAGTACAGGTATAGGCACAGGTACAGGTATGGGCGTGCAAGTACAGGTATAGGCACACAGGTACAGGTATGGGCGTACAAGTACAGGTATGGACACACAGGTACAGGTATAGGCACACAGGTACAGGTATGGGCGTACAAGTACAGGTATAGGCACACAGGCTGGGTTACAGGTATGGCACACAGGTACAGTATGGGCGTACAGGTGTAGGCACACAGGTACAGGTTGGTATAGGCTAGGTACAGGTATGGGCGTACAGGTATAGGCACACAGGTGCAGTATGGGCGTACAAGTACAGGTATAGGCACACAGGTACAGGTATGGGCGTACAGAGTACAGGTATGGGCACACAGGTACAGGTATGGGCGTACAAGTACAGGTATAGGCACACAGGTACAGGTATAGGCGTACCAAGTGCAGTTATGGGCACACAGGTACAGGTATGGGCGTACAAGTACAGGTATAGGCACACAGGTACAGGTATGGGCGTGCAAGTACAGGTATAGACACACAGGTACAGGTATGGGCACACAGGTACAGGTATGGGCGTACAAGTACAGGTAAGGCACACAGGTACAGGTATGGGCGTACAAGTACAGGTATGGGCACACAGGTACAGGTATGGGCGTGCAAATTACAGGTATGGGCACACAGGTGCAGGTATAGGCGTACAGTACAGGTATGAACACGAGTACAGGTATAGGCACACAGGTACAGGTATGGGCGTGCAAAGGTATAGGCACACAGGTACAGGTATGGGCGTACAAATTGGTATGGGCACCAGGTACAGGTATGGGCGTACAAGTACAGGTATGGCACACAGGTACAGGTATGGGCGTACAAGTACAGGTATAGGCACACAGGTACAGGTATAGGCGTCGGTGCAAGGTATAGGCACACAGGTACAGGTATAGGCGTACAAGTACAGGTATGGGCACACAGGTACAGGTATGGGCGACAAAGTGCAGGTTATGAACACAGGTACAGGTATGGGCGTACAAGTACGGGTATAGGCACACAGGTACAGGTATGGGCGTACAAGTACAGGTATAGGCACACAGGTACAGGTATAGGCGTACAAGTACAGGTATAGGCACACAGGTACAGGTATAGGCGTACAAGTACAGGTATGAGCACACAGGTACAGGTATAGGCACACAGGTACAGGTATAGGCGTACAAGTTAGGGTGTGTCAATTTTGTCAACATGTTAAAAATCAAATTTGGTAGTCAAAATATTGTGCCTCTTTATGTCTAAACTTGAGATTAGCAAACAAAAATGAATTGAAATAACCCTCACCTACATCAATTATACCTTAAAGTTTCAAATATCAGTATTTCAACAAATTAATAAGACTTGATTAGAATTATTCACTTGATATTAACTAATCTCATGTAAGCATATGGATTATGGAGTATTTTATGGTTCTATAGCTTGTGTACAATATGCATGTCAGAACATGAACATGAACAGGCTCTCCGTGTGGGACAGTTTAATTCTTGTTTTGACTTGTACCAAGCGTGAGGATAAGGCGCCCGGCTCACTCTCCTTCTAGATATCATAGACGGTGGTTTGCTCTCATTGCACTTGCACCTACTCTACCAGACGAATTCTACATTTTAATTATTGTAAGTAGGGCATATTGATTGTCGCAGTTACTTATATCATTGTATAAAACATTATGTTCTAAGAAATTATTATGTTATTTCTGTTACAGCATTTTTGATAAACAAATTGATATTTTTTGAAACAACAATTGAATTATGAAACATTGAAATATTTTTCTATTTGTCAGATAGTGTGAAGATGTCAAAATTGAAGACAAGAAGTCAGTTGTCAACCCACTTGAGCCTGCTAGTTGGTAAAGGGAAGGAGCTTCCTGTATCAGAACTTCCAACAGTGAGAGACATGCTAAGATTAGGGTTACTCCTTCGAGAAAAAAATGCAAAGGACAGAAGGAACTATACAGATAAAGAACTCATAAATGACATGATAGTCCCTCTTCTGCATCAATGGACAAAAGCTAATGCACTATTCAAACCACCTGTGATTAATCAGTGTCGAACTATTGAGCTAAAACTAACGAAATTATGGCACAAAGCAGTTGAAACATCACTTGGTAAAGGAAACTTGGCCAGGAAAAATGAATTTCTGCACACACTTGATACTCTGTTTGACATTTTGACCTGCAAGTGCTCCATACAATTATGTTCTGAATCCAACTGTTCTCACTCAGGTAAGAGAGAAAATAATTCCCACATTGATTGTGGTTGTCCTCGTGAAAAGAAGATCCCTGTT
Source organism: Homarus americanus (assembly GCF_018991925.1). Taxonomy (NCBI): domain Eukaryota; kingdom Metazoa; phylum Arthropoda; class Malacostraca; order Decapoda; family Nephropidae; genus Homarus; species Homarus americanus. The sequence goes on along the minus strand of NW_024744839.1, from coordinate 12,006,756 downwards.
TTAGAGCTTGAATTTATAAAGGCACAGAGGACAAAGGCAGAAGGCCAAGGAAGTATGCAAATGGGTTCAATAGATTATTCAGAAACAAAGAAGCAGATTGCTAATGCCAAGAAGAGAGAACAAATCCGAGAGAGGGAACAAAAGAAGAAAATGAAGAGTGAAGAAGCCATCCAAAGAGAGGAAGAGCTGTGTCAAGATGTTTATCACTTCTTTGATAGTTCTTCTGATGAACAGGAAGCAACATCAGATGATAGTTCCAAAGAGCCATCTGAACCTTTACCAAAGAAAATGAAATACAACACAAGAAATATTTCAAACATTGCTTTAGCTAGTATTCGCCACCATGCTGGACTTCGTGAGGCTGCAGAAATTGCAACTGCCGCTTGGATAGATGCAGGCCTCATCAGCCGAGAGGATGTATCTTTGGTGATAGATCATAATAAAATTAGAAGAGCACAAGAAAAAATAATGAAGGAAATATCTGATCAGCATGAAAAAGATTTAAGCGAGGGAGGGCTCTCCTGTCTTTTGTTTGATGGAAGAATAGATGACACAAAAGTTTTGCTAGAAGTAGAGGGAGTGAACAGAAAGTTTCCAGGTCTCATCAAAGAAGAACACTACTCTGTCTGTTCTGAGCCTGGTGGTCGGTTTTTGTTTCACTTTGCTCCCGAAACTGAAGTAGAAGGGAAGAAACATGCAGAGGTCATTGCTGATCATATTTTATGTTGGGTTCAGGAGAGAGGACTTGGCAGTTCACTGCAGGCTGTTGGTGGAGATTCAACTGCAGTGAACACCGGATGGCAGGGGGGTGTAATGACGCATTTAGAGAAAAAACTAGGAAGAAGACTTGTTTGGATTGTATGTGATTTACATACAGGCGAGCTACCTCTTCGTCATCTCATCCAGGAACTTGATGGTCCTACAAAGAGCAACAACAAGTGGTCAGGTCCCCTTGGCATCATGCTGGATGAAGCAACACAACTAGAAATAAATACAACCTTTCCAAAGGTCGAAGTTGGCCCTCCCCTTCCGGCGTTGTCTGAAGGAGTCATCAAAGATCTCAGCACAGATCAATCCTATGCTTATCGTATTGCCCAAGCAATAAGATCAGGAGAAGTGCATCTGACGTGCCTAGTCATTGCCTCTGGAGATTGGACCTGCTTGGGGCCTACAGCCGTTGGTTAACTACAGCTCTTCGCTTCTGCAGGATTTGGCTTCAAAACACTTAATTGAAGGGCAAAGTGCTGAAGAATTTGAGGTTAATTTTGTTGAATTTATTATTGGAGTTTATCTTCCCCCAGTGGTTTAGGTGAAACTTAATCCTATGTGGGTGATGGGCCCACCACCTTTTGTTTCAATTGCAGCTGGGGTAAGAACACAGAGAAGGTAGTGAGGGACATCGTGTTGAGCCCAGCAAGAAGGTCCGCCATGGTATGCTCGGACAGAAGCAGTTTTGCAAGGCAATGCTTTTGCAGTCAATGTACTGGAATTCTCCTAAATCTGAGAAACTTAATAGATGATTTCCACCAGTTGGGAGAGACTGTTCGTTTATTCAAGAAAAGTTCTCATTAAACGCCAATGCCACCAAATTGTCAGAATTACAGAATGGAGCTTTTGGAAGTCTTAGAGCCACCATTGACAACAAGTCTAACTAGCCAAGAATTGAGAAACCCAAAAGAGACTCCAATGCAAGTCGGTGCCTTTCCCACACTAAAGTGTGGAGAGATGTGTGAAAATGGTCACAGAAGCAGCGGCCATGTTTACAGCCACGAGAGGCGAGAAGGTTACATCAAAGCACAAATAGCAAGCAGACTACTGATGACAAGAAACCAAAGCAAAGAGAGTATGAAGGCATGGGTTACTTTCAAATAGACTACGGATAATAAAATATAATAATTTGAAACTTGAAACAGTAAATATGTGTGCAAACGCTGGTTATATATATAAAATTCACAAATATGTACATTTAAAAAATCCATTTGATGTAGGTAGGACTTATTATAAAAATTTATGCCAGAATATTGTTTGCATGCTTAAAAGACTACAATAAATTAAAGTTACCAAATTACTTCCCATTTTCAATTTAGCCAGTTCACCCCTAAATTGACACACACCCTAGTACAGACTGTACTCACCCCTGAAGATGTGAATTACAGCGGCAGAACCGTGCTTTCTTCTTTCCTTGTGGTTATCAATATATATATATATATATATATATATATATATATATATATATATATATATATATATATATATATATATATATATATCATGAGATCCACAATGAAAGTGGATAAGATAAATCTTGATAAAATCACATGGAAGGAAAGGTGCGTTGTTTCCTTTTTCATTGTGATTTATCAAATATATATATATATATATATATATACACACACACACACTGGTAAATTTTATATATGTTATACTGTTATATTTTATATATGTATACTGTAACTGTACACTGGTATATTTTATATATGTACTACTGTATATCATACCCAGAATATTCACTTAATAGTTGTAAATTAATGGTGTATCGTTCCTGTGCACTCTAGGCAGTCGTGAGGATTGAGTCAACTACCTGGTCATCATCAATGTTTTGTCAACAACAAATATAACCTGCCAGAGATTACCCCAGGCTGATATGGCCTGCTGGAGACTACCCCAGACTGATATAACCTGCCAGAGAATACCCCTGGATGATGTAACCTGCCAGAGACTACCCCAGGCTGATATAACCTGCCAGAGACTACCCCAGGCATATATAACCTGCCAGAGACAACTCCAGGCTGATATAACCTGCCAGGGACTACCCCAGGCTGATATAACCTGCCAGGGACTACCCCAGGCTGATATAACCTGCCACAGACTACCCTAGGCTGATATAACACACTGCCTGACAACTTGTGCAGAAAAAGGTAAGAATTTAGTCATGTGTGTAATTATGACGTTGAGGGATAGCATTTGTAATACTGTATTAATCAAGTAAATATTCCATAAGAAGAACTGTAGATCACTTGACTTAACCTCTTAGTTACAATTACCTTTGACCCAACCCAACCCAACACCATTCACTGTAGTAAGAGAGACCGCACCACCTCCCCACCTGACACTATATACAGTACTGGGGCTATAGATTCTTAGAAAACCCGAGATGTATTTGAATTAGGAGAGTCTACACTGAACTCTCATTGTGTACATTATGAATACAGTACCAATATTTCCCCATAGATTCTACTGCTATAAAGATCATCAGGTGCACTATGTTAAATACTGATAGTCACCAAAATAAGAACATAAGAAAATAAGGAGTCTGCAATAGGCAGATTGGCTTGTGCATGGCAGCTCCTGTTGGTAGTTACTACAGCACCACTCTCTATCGTCCATGAATCTATCTAGCCTCCTTTTGAAACTTTCCAGCGTTCCAGCACTTACTACAAAGTTGCTAAGCTTGTTCCACTCGTCTACCACCCTATTTGCAAACGAGTTCTTGCCTATCTCCCTCCTAAACCTAAACTTATCCAACTAAAATCCGTTGCTGCGAGTCCTATCCTGCTCGGATATTATACAGACTTTATCTATATCACCTTTATTGATTCCTTTCACCCACTTAAATACTTCTATCATATCTCCCCACACTCTTCGTCTTTCTAGGGAATGCAAGTTTAGTTTCTTTATTCTATCTTGATATGGAAGATTTTTGAGTCCCGGAATCATTTTCGTCATTCTTCACTGCACCGATTCCAGTGAATTGATATCCAGTCTATAATAAGGACACCAGAACTGAACAGCATAATTGAGGTGCGGCCTGACTAGCGCAAGATATAGTTGCAATAAGACCTCTTCACTCTTATTACTTACACTACTAGATATAAAACCTAATACACTACAGTACTCTGCCTTATTTCTAGCATTAACGCACTGTTTTCTAGGCTGTAGGTCCGGGCTTACAAATACCCCTAAGTCTCTTTCACAAGTTAACTTCTCTAGGTTTGATGTTGTCCAGTCTTTGTTCACTAAGATGTATCTAAGACCGACTAGCCCATTGACTCACCGACCCATCGGCAATACTGTATGTCCGAACTCCCGATAGGTCAGCCCGTAACTGGGTGACGATGTGTCATAAACCCTGATTAACTGTAATTAAACCTTTGTAATTATTTTTAAAATATTTTCATTTTACACTTGTAGTCATTTGCAGTTTTCATTGATAAATTGTACCTTTTATAAAAATTTTATCTCAGGCAAAATATTTTGTTTCAGATATTGTGATGTCACATCTCAAGACCAAGTGTAATAAAGTAGAAGTTCACAATGTCAAGCAAAGATAAAAAGTTCTCCTGTGAGGAATGTGGCAAACAGTTTTGGTTAAAGTCTACTCTTCAGACACATTTACTTGTACACAATGGTATGAAAGAGTTTGAATGTGAGGAATGTGGGAAACATTTGTCATCTAAGAGCACTCTCAAGAGACACATTCTTGAACACAGTGGTATAAAGGAGTTTGAATGTAAGGAATGTCGGAAACATTTTTCTCAAAAGAGTACTCTCAAGAGACACATTCTGGGACACAGTGGTATAAAAAAGTTTAAATGTGAGGAATGTGGGGAACATTTTGCAGGAAAGGGTACTCTCAAGAGACATTCTTGGACACATTGGTATAAAAAAATTTGAATGTAAGGAATGTGGTAAACATTTTGCACAAAAGGGTCATCTCAAGACACATCCTTGGACACAGTGATATAAAGGAGTTTGAATGTGAGGAATGTGGGAAATGTTTCTCACAGAAGAGTCATCTCAAGGCACACATTCTTGGACACAATGGTATAAAGGAGTTTGAATGTGAGGAATGTGGGAAATGTTTCTCACGGAAGTCATCTCACGACACACATTCTTGGACACAGTGGTATAAAAGAGTTTGAATGTAAGGAATGTGAAAAATGTTTCTCCCGGATGGGTACTCTCAAGACACACATTCTTGGACACAGTGGTGTAAAAAAGTTTGTATGTGAGGAATGTGGAAAATGTTTCTCCCTGAAGAGTAATCTCAAACGTCATAAACTTGTGCATGAAAAAAACAGAATTCAATATAGTTTGAATGACTTTAACAGAAGGTAAATGTGACACATAAACTTGAATACAGTACAGAGATATACAGTACATCAATATAAAACCACTTGAACAATCTCTATGAATGTAGCAGAAATAAAGACACGTATGCCACTTTTATAGATATTAAACACAGGTTATAATTATCGGCTCTTAAGATGTAAATTTCTTCTGTGCCCACCCTGGCAAAGGTCATCGACCCACAACGGGGCCGGGGGGCGAAAAAATAAGAATGGAATGAAATTAAAAATAAAAAATAAAAAGTTTATATTAATCTACACAACAAAGATGCCAGAAAACCTGCTTTTTGAAGTGAGACATTGTATGAGTATGGAAACACAGAAGAAAGCAGAGTATTCCACAGTTCGGCTGTGTTAGGAAAGAAGGATGTTGTGGGGTTTTTGATTGTTTGGTTCACACTCAGGATGGAATGGAGAAAGGAAACTCACAATGTGCTCTCATGTATACATGTTGTATTGGATGTACAATGCAGCTTGGTGCTGGGAAGGCAGCATGGTTACAAGTGTGATGTAGAGAGAGAGCTGGTTGGTGAGGATGCTCAGAGGAGGACCAGCTTGTGGGTCGCCATGCTCGCCGGCGGGAGCGAGGACCGCCAGGCAGGCGGAGGAGGAGGAGGTGTTGCTGGCTGGTTGGTGTGGGTAGAAAGAGACAGGTCACCACGAGGTCAGGTCTTAAATAGCGGGGGGTAGGCGTGGCTTAGTAGTTGACCCCCGCTCCGTGATGTATGGCGGCGCTGGTTGACCTAGACCACGAGGCACACACTGTGGAATTCGTGGGGTCGTCTACTCAGCGACAAACAGCGTTTGTAGGGGAGAAATCCACTACAATGTACTATAACGGGTTATTCTAGTGTGACCGACATCCACAGAGAAACGGTGGGCACCGTGGGCAAGATGAGTGTTCAGAGCCCATGGCCATGCCGGCGGTACACAGGATGCCAAATCCACTGAACATTGCCTGTTAAAGTACCTGTAAAAGAGAGAGAGTGAAGCAACATTGTGGCGAAGAGAAAATGAAGAAAGATTATCAACTAAAGGAAGAAAGTCAATAAGACAAAATGCCTTTAATTCCACCCTATCTAATAGTTGGACAGAAGAGCCACCCTAGATATGAGAGTAGTACTCCAAGTTAGGACGAATGAATCCCTTATACTGTATATACTTGAAGCAACTGCTCAGGAGTGAAGTAGCTTTGGCATCTCTACAGCATTCCCAGCTTTCGGGAGGCAGCTTTAGCAGTGTTGAGGATGTGTGGCTTCCATGACATATTTGAGGAAATAGTGAGGCTTAGCATATCTATTTTAGAATTTGGTAGGATACTTGCTTTAAACTAACAGGTAATTACGGCTAATTAATGCCGGTGTGGTGAATGACGATGACAATGATAGTGGTGATGATTTTGAGGTTACTGTACATAGAGATTACAGTTATAGGGCCAATTTGATACAGTACATGGACTAGACATTAATAATTAGAATTTAAGTAGCAATCTCTCTCTCTCTCTCTCTCGCTCTCTCTCTCTCTCTCTCTCTCTCCATGAATATATGTATCTAATTAAAAATATACATAAATATGCTTTAAATATCAATTATATATTATACTTCATTAAATGTATATTTCTTTTAATTTAGTTTTATTTTGTATTAATTCCCGTTTGTTTACATTTTGTTATTGTTGTCATCTGAAGAACAATGTTAAGGTAATATTTTGACTCGCTGCTAAAATACAGGGGCATATATTTATATTTTTTAATAAAAGATCATTAAAATAAATCAACATAACCTAATTTAACAGAAAATTGTATAGTAATTTTAACGGGTAACTTTTATTTAATTGCCGTTATTAAATATTTTAGTCATTTGTAAATAATTTCGCATCCATTTTAATTTTATAATATTCTATTAAAGTGACGATAATTAATGTAATTATGAATAATATAATAATTTTTAGCACGATATATAATTATATAAATGATGTAATTAATTATTTTTGTCCGAAATAAGAAAAATAGTTGAGCTGCCATTTTGTTCGTGGTAATGAATTAACACCACATCATAACACCTTATCCTTGTGAGTATCGAACGAGAAGTAAAGGCATCATTATTACCGTATTTTCACTTTTATTGACATTATTTTTAGTGATTTATGGTGATTTTTTGCCAGCGAAGAAAGGTATGGATAATGGCTACTGTAGCATACTGTATGTGGCCAGTTGTCAAATTTCTCTGTTTGTCTATTACACTAAAATAGGACATGTAATTAAATCTGACGAGGACTCTGCAAAACTACAGGAAGATCTAAACAAATTTTTCGAATGGTCGGAAAAATGGCAGATGAAATTCAATGTGGACAAATGTAAAGTACGCAGTATAGGAGATGTAAACAGGGAAACCAGTTACCAGATGAACAACGATGCCATTGTGGAATCCGAGTGCGAGAGAGATTTAGGAGTAATGATAAGTAGGAATCTTAAGCCAAGCAAACAATGTGTTTTTGCTCGTAACAAGGCTAATATAGTACTTGGGTTCATACAAAGGAGTGTTAGTTACAAGACTAGCGAGGTCATCTTAAAATTATATCTAGCGCTTGTGAGACCTCACCTGGATTACGCAGTTCAGTTCTGGTCACCGTATTACAGATTGGATATAGAATCCTTGGAAAGAATCCAGAGGAGAATGACAAGACTAATCCCGGGCATTAGGAACCTTGAATACAGAGACAGGTTAAAGCATCGTAATTTGCACTCCCTCGAGGACGTAGAGTGAGGGGCGACATGATAGAGGTGTATAAATGGAAGTCAGGGTTAAATAAAGGGGACATTACAAAGGTACTCAAACTATCCAACCAGGAGCGAACTCGTAACAATGGTTTTAAATTAGACAAATTTAGATTTCGTCGTGAAATAGGTAAACACTGGTTTGGAAACAGAGTAGTGGATGAATGGAACAAGTTACCAAATATCATCATTAACTCGAATATGCTGGATAGCTTCAAACATAGGTTGGATGCCTATATGAGCAATAGGGGTTGGGTATAAACAGGACTGCCCAGGATGGGTCAATAGGCCCGCTGCAGTTTCCTCTATTCTTATGTTCTTAATCTTTTTGATAGGCTCACATACATACGTACATGTAAGAGGTCTCACACTCAGGATGGAGGTAAGAAGTGAAATTCACAATAGCGTTCTCCGTATATAAATATATTGTAAGTAAAGTGCGGTGCTAGGGATTTGCTGTGTGGTGAGGAGCTTGCTGAGAGGTCTTGTTGGTTGAGGAGCTTGTTGGGAGGTCTTGTTGGTTCTGGAAAGTAGAGTAGAATAATGTCCACGGCCAGGCTGAGGTGTATTTATATGCTTCTCCAGGATCAGAAAACGAGGTGCGAAATGAGCGGCGCCAATCACCGCGCAGTTCGCGAGTGAGGCTTGGTAAGTGGAACTCGCTGCTGATTGGCTGGTATCGGACGGCAAGTGATCGGTCAGCAGTTGTACACGTCCATCCGCGAGTGAGGCCTGGTCTGTGGAACTCACTGCTGATTGGCTGGTAAGCGAACGGCAAGTGATCAGTTGTAGGGGAGATTATCCACTGCACTAACACCAGAAGGAATTGGTTTAATTTTTTTTGTACACACTAACCCTCTCAGCCTTGGAGCCTGAGACACAGACGAGCATGAAAACTTATGCTCAGCCTCGGAGCCTGAGACTCAGATGAGCATGAAAACTTGCGCTCAGCCTCTTGAGCTTTTTGCCACAAATTTAAAACAAAAAATAATAATAATAAAAAATTATGGCTCATTTCACTGCCATGGAATTTGTTTATTAATTGTAATGAGTCTCTTCTAGCATTATATTGTCTGAAAAATTGTATGACACCATAAAAAACTGAAAATTATTGAAATTTATGCCACTTTTTTCTCGTAAAAATGTTATGGTGTTCATTAATATGTACTTTATACCCAAATAAAGAACAAAGCATGTAGAATATTGTGGTATAAGGAAAAATAATATAACACAAAAACTCATGGAATAATTAAAGGGCCGAGCGGCACACCCTCCTCTCTCACACTGGCTTCATGCTGCGCTGCCACACACACGATGACCAAGACAGTCTAGGGGAAGGTGATAAGGTCCACACAAAGAAAATGGTGTCTGTCAAATTGCATCCAAAGTTCAGTCAGTTACACTGAATAGTTTTTGAGTTATTTCAAAATATAGGACGTGGGCCACATTGGCATCGCGAGGCAGAGCGCAAGTTTTTTGCCTTTTATGTATGACACCACAAGGCTAAGAGGATTATATCGTGATATTAAACATAAAAATGTATGGATCCTGACCTAACACCCAACCTATGGGTATGTTAGGTCAGGTTCTATGTATTATCGGGTTAATTTAAGTGTTTAATAACTTACACTTAATATTGAGGTTAATATACATCAGGAGCAATACGTGGAAGTGTTCAGGAAACGTCTCTTGAAGAGGGCGAGATAAAAAACAAAAATGGTACCGGGAGGAGAGTTGTGAAACGGGAGAGTAAATAAAAAATATTTAAAATTATAATAGAAAGTTGTCGTTTATTTTAATATACGAGGATGGCCGGCCCAGGGGCCCTCCTAGGTGTGAATTTGTTTAAGGTGTAGAAGCTATCACCAACTGGCTAACCATTACTACGGAACACGATCTGCGAATCGAATAACGTCCAGGTCCCCAATTACTGCTGGGGAGACAGAGGCAAATGGTGTAAAGAAACTTGCCCATAGTTTCACCCTGCCTGAGGATTGAACACAGGTCCGCTCGCTTGCGAGGCGAGGAAGCTGACCATTACACCACAGGTCGCCACAATAAATATAGCAAAAATAAAGAAAGTCAACAAACAACTTTTGGTGGTAGCCATTATATGCACCTTTACCATTTTGAGTTATATATAAAGTAGAATAAACCTAAATAAGGTACAACTAGTTATGAATGGGATCTATAAGTCACGTGAAGGAATGAATGAAACCAATTACAGGTATAAACCAAAAGGTAAATATTGGTATTTTTGTTGATAATTATGGTTTAGATTAATTCTAGTACTGTAGGTATAATTATTAAGGTATATTGATATTAGTTGAATTATTTAAGAATTATGAGTTAAATTATTGGATTAGTTGTGATAAATTGTTATTTTATGCCACAATGGGTAATTAATAAGTTAAATAGGTGTTAATTATATATTTTTGGATGTTTAAGACAAATGTATTTTTATTTCTGTGGTAGACGGGTATTTATTGCCATGGCCACTTGTACTAGTAAATATGGCCATGGTCTTGAAGATGAGGGAATATGTATGGTTAAAACAGTAATCAAACACCAATTAAACCATTAAAACCTAACCTGACTTGACCTAACCTGACCTAACCTAAGCTAACCTAACCTACAATAATCACTGTTTATATCACGCTATATTGGATTGGCTTGTAATCCCACCTCCGTATTTTTAGCGGTAGATGTAGTAAACCGCTGATAACCCGACACCATACCAAGCGACGTCCTGAGAACCTCAACCCCCAATTAACTTGACATACTAAGCAGCGACCCCAAGGACAGGAGACGTATACAACGCTACGTTGTAACGACGAGAACTTCAAGACGATAATTACTGTGAACTGTACAGGCAAGTATTTTGCTAACGATCGTTATTTTGTGTAAAGACATGATATATTTTACAGTATACCAGCTGTAAAATATACCCAAAGTTGGGAATGTTGTACAGATACCATAGCTACTTCACTCCTGAGCAGTTGCTTCAAGTATATAAGGGATTCATTGGTCCTAACTTGGAGTACTGCTCTCATGTCTGGGGTGGGTCTGTTAGACAGGGTGGAATCAAAGGCATTTCGTCTAATTAACTTTCCTCCTTTAGTTGATAATCTTTCTTGCTTTTCTCTTCGCCGCAATGTTGCTTCACTCTCTCTCTTTTACAGGTACTTTAACGGGCAATGTTCGGTGGATTTGGCATCCTGTGTACTGCCGGCAAGGCCATGGGCTCGGAACACTCGTCTTGCCCACGGTGCCCACCGTTTCTCTGTGGATGTCGGTCACACTAGAATAACCCGTTATAGTACATAAGCAAGTTTCCGGATGACACCAAAATAGGGTGGCAGATTAATTCAGGGCAGGATGCAATTGCATTACAGGAGGATCTAAATAAACTGCGGGGGTGGTCTGAAAAATGGCAAATGAAATTCAACACCAGCAAGTGCAGTGTACTTAATATTGGAAGAACACATACTGTCAATGTATACAGCCTTAACAACATCAACCTAGAGAAGTCGACTTGTGAAAGAGACCTAGGGGTACTTGTAAGCCCGGACCTACGGCCTAGAAAACAGTGTGTTAATGTTCGAAATAAGGCAGAGTATTGGGTTTTATATCTAGAAGTGTAAGTAATAAGAGTGCAGAGTCTTATTCCAACTATATCTTGCGCTAGTCAGGCCGCACCTCGATTATGCTGTTCAGTTTTGGTGCCCTTATTATAGAATGGATATCAATTCACTAGAGTCGGTGCAGCGAAGAATGACGAAAATGATTCCGGGACTTAGAAACCTTCCATATCAGGATAGGTTAAAGAAACTAAACTTGCATTCCCAAGAAAGACGAAGAGTGTGGGGAGATATGATAGAAGTATTTAAGTGGGTGAAAGGAATCAATAAAGGGGATATAGATAAAGTTCTTATAATATCCGAGCAGGATAGGACTCAGAGCAATGGATTTAAGTTGGATAAGTTTAGGTTTAAGAGGGAGATAGGAAGGAACTGGTTCACAAATAGGGTGGTGGACGAGTGGAACAAGCTTAGCAACTTTGTAGTAAGTGCTAGAACGCTGGAAAGTTTCAAAAGGAGGCTAGATAGATTCATGGATGATAGAGAGTGGTAGTAACTCTCGACAGGAGCTGCCATGCACAGGCCAACCGGTTTATTGCAGACTCTTTATTTTCTTATGTTCTTATGTTCTTATCCTTCTCTCCTTACACACCCAAACTGTGGAATGTTCTGCCTTCTTCTGTGTATCCATACTCATACAATCTGTCTCACTTCAAAAAGCTGGTTTTCTGGCATCTTCGTGGTGTAGATTAATATAACCTTTTTCTTTTCTATTTTTTATTCCTTTTTACGCTTTTTTTTTTTTGCCCTCCAGGCCCCGTTGTGGGTCGATGACCTGTGCCCGGGTGGGCTATTACCCGTTGTGGGTCGATGACCCGTGCCCGGGTGGGCTATTACCCGTTGTGGGTCGATGACCCGTGCCTGGACGGGCTATTACCCGTTGTGGGTCGATGACCTGTGCCCGGGTGGGCTATTACCCGTTGTGGGTCGATAACTTGTGCCCGGGTGGGCTATTACCAGTTGTGGGTTGATGACCCGTGCCCGGGTGGGTTATTACCCGTTGTGGGCCGATGACCCATGCCCGGGTGGGCTATTACCCGTAAAAAAAAATTGAAAGAGAAACATTTAATTACCACTAATAATAATCACATTAATATATTGTGTTACAGAAACTGACCAATGAAGAAGGAAAATGTCTTAAGTTACTTTACTTTAATGTTTACACTTTTATTTTAATCTCAAATTTTAATAATTTCTTTACCTGTATGTGTCTATGGGCCTTTTGGTTGAAATAATTTAGTTATAATACCTTGTAAAACATATAACAAGTGACAATCTGTATGTATTGTAAACTTTTCTAGTTACATTTTACATTCGGTTTAGTTACACAGCATTACTGGGCTTCATTGAATACAGCTCCTCCCTGACTTACGACGGGGTTAGGGAACCAAATCCAGGTCGTAGGTCTAAATGGTCGTAAGTCGAAAATATTTAAATAATACATAGAAAATCTAAAATGGGTGTCTCTTTTTCTTCTCAGCACCACAAAACTCTCACTTTTAAGCTTGCCAGCCATTTTAAAGTGAATTACAAACGAAAATTTTGTCTGTTTACTGACATTGGGACTCGAAAATACGTAATTTGACAATTTTGGTAAGACTGAGGCAGGTTGTAAGTGCGGGTAGTCGTAAGTCGAGTAGGTCGTAAGATGGGGAGGAGCTGTAGTAGATACCACACTAATGGTTGACAGGACATTACCCAACACAGTATAAATAATAGGACAGTTAAAATATGCAAGTGATTTTAAAATATAATGCTTATCCTAAACAAACACAAAGACATATATACAGTGACCCCTCGTTTAATGAACACCTCGGTTAACATAATTTCGATTAACGAACTGCCTTCCATAAGGATCTTCAATTCGGTTAACGGAAAAAAAATCGGTTAACGAAGTTCTTACGAACCGACCTCAACATGTTTTCGCTTGCACTGACCGGGCAACCAGCTTTAGTATCAGTCCGCCAATACATTAATCGGTTCTAGGGCTTAAATTCCTTACTATTTTAGTAAATATCAAGAAGTTTATACTATTCAATAATTTTAAAAGTTTAATATTCAATTTTTTAGTCATTTTAACAATTATTGAACAGAATTGAAGGTAAAGTGACTAGTTTAATGCGCGGCATCCAGCCTCTTAACACAGCAAACAGGAGTTAGTCTTTCTCTGTTTTCACTGGAGGTAACATCTTGCTTGAGACTCTCTTCAACTAAACGCTTTTTTTCTGTGTTTCCAAGCAAATTATTGGTCATTTTGAAATATATTTTACATATTGACAATATATAATGCAGTGCAGTGTTGATTTAAAGAAAATAATCTTGAATTACACCAAGAGAGCTAAAATTTTATGGGTGAAATGGCACCATGGGGTGACTTCTCTTCCACCCCAATGCCTTCTCTTCTTCCTTCTCCTCCACCCCCATTCTAAATCCCATCATCATCATCATCATCCAGGAGCCTTCTACATACACACCTCAAAGTAAGTGAACTTTTCTACCATTTTTGTTGAATTTAGGAAATTTTCGGTGAGCTGGAACCAATTACCCAAAAACCCATTGAAACAATGGTTTCGGTTAACGAACTTTTCGGTTAACGAACGACCTTCTGGAACGGATTGAGTTCGTTAACGGAGGGGTCACTGTACTGTACAAGGGTGAAAAAGATGTATTCAGCTGTACTAATACCGTTATACTAGATGGCCAGTAGATTCCTTGTGTACTGGTTAGTGCGGAACAATGTATCACTCCCACGACAGAGAAACAGGAGAGACAAGTACAGGTTGTACCTCTCTAGTCCGGCATTCTGTGGTCCGGAAACGATTTTAGTTTGTCCAATAGGTAGATAGGCAGCTTTTTTTTTTTTACTTATCTGAATTATTATTATTATTACAGGAGTATTAAATTTTTGCCCCTCAGGCCCCAATGTGGGTCAGTGACCTATGCCCGGGTGGGCTAATCCCCTTAAAAAAAAAAAGCCGCGGGAAATTAAGGTTTGTTTACATCCGGCAGTTCGGCTGCTCTCTCTCTCTCTGCTTGTCTATACAGAGTACAACATTTAACCCTTCAATATATATGAGCAGTAAATAAGTGTTGCTTTCATATTCTTATGTAGAGTAATGACGATATGTTTTCACATGTGCGCACTTACATACGAGCAGTCTCACTTTTTTTTTTACCATTAATGGTTAGCTACTTATATTGTTCCATTTATTAACATTAAATAACATTACAGGTACTTCAAGCAACCATATTCATTTTTTTACATTAATTTTACTACAGCTAAACTCAGGGTCTTATTTTCTTCAGTTTTATATGTAGAACCAATCAGTCACTGGTTTCGTAAGCTTTAACATAAACAATGCCGGCAGCGGTCTCGTCTCCTCTAATATTCCACGTATTATTAATAAATTGTATTGTTAATTTTGCACACACGTACATTAATTCAATAAAAACAAATTCAGAAACATTAATTAAAATATATATGAACAGTAAATAAGTGTTGCTTTCATATTCTTATGTAAAGTAATGACGATATGTTTTCACGTGTGCGCATGCGCACTTACATATGCGATCTCTTTTTCTTTACCATTATCGTTAGCTACTTCTATTGTTCCATTTATTAACATTAAATAACATTACTTAAAACAACCATATTAATTTTACTACAGCGACAACCAAGGTCTTATTTTCTTCAGTTTTATATGTAGAACCAGTCAGTCACTGGTTTTGTAATCAACGAAAACAATGCCGTGTCATTTCCTCATGTGTTTTAATATTCTACGTATTATTAATGAATTGTATTGCTCATTTTGCACACATAAACATTAATTCAATAAAAAAGACATTCAGTAATAAACAATAATGAATCTTTTGTACATAAGAGAAATGACGCTGTTTACACGATTATGCACGTCGTCTGCACGTTGGCGGGCCGTTCAAACCCGTCGAAATTCAAGTTTTCGCCGTCAAAATTTTTATTTATTTATTTTTTTGTGTGTTCCAATAAAATACGTTAAGAATTAAAAACTTGTGAAATTTGAGAAGCTACTATACGACATTTAACCCTTCAATATGTCTTCAAAGAGACCATGATGCAGAGAAAGTGGTGCTAGTGCTTCCAGGCTTAAGCACAAGTCACTACCTACTTTTTTTACTTTTATCCTCTTCGCCACTGATCGGCTTGTTAGCCGCTTGGGCGATCGGTCACGACTCTTTTCCTTTATATTCTTCACCAAAAGGTCGGCTCGCTAGCCGCCCGGGCGATCGGTCACGTCTCTGTCACGCACTGTTGAATTTCCATGGTCCGGCAATTTCCATGGTCCGGCACCGGTCAGGTCCCGAGGTTGCCGGACTAGAGAGGTACAACCTGTAATCGCTTGTGGTGTTGAGCTGAACTGACTGGGTCTGGGTGCTCAGAAGAGACATCACCTGCCCCTCAAAAGCCGGCAAGATTTTCCTTCAATCAGGAACCAACTCCTGTCTCCTTGTTTACTTCATTGCCTTGTTGGTAACGAGTAGTTTGGGTGGTTGTGGAGTAAGCTGTGCAGCTAGAGGTGAAGGTGTGGTGTATTTTTAGTGAAGTGTGACCCTTCTGTGTTACAATTGTAATGGTTAAGTTAGGTTAGTTTAGTAATTATTAAACATCTTGTAGGTAGTAGGCAGCTACCAAACAGGGAGGTACTATCGCCTGGGAAGATATTGGGAACATAATGTGTTGTCTAATGGTAGACCCTGCTGCCACATGGCATCACGAAAATTTTGACCAAGTTCCAGGTTGCTGATCTGTCTTTCTGCCTCATTTACACACAATTGTAGGGTCTCAGTTGTTTCTCTTACATGACAACACAATATAGCGTTTCTCACTATTGATTTTTTTTCATTCTTGTATTTCTTTGTATTTATTATTATTATTATTATTATCACAGTGTTGTTATTATTATTATTATCATTAATATTTTATTTTATTTTTATTATAAATTTCATTTACTATGAATTATTATTATTATTACATTTTCGCCCCCCGGGCCCTGATGTGGGTCAGTGACCTGGGCCCAGGTGGGCTAATCCCCGTAAAAAACAAAACAAAAACAATTACAGTAATTAAGATGAATATTTAATTACGCTAATAATAATCACATTAATTTATTGTAATAGTTGGGTAAAATAATTAATGCACTTATTTCAGTCATTTATGGATCATTAAAGTAACACTACCCCATGACACAAGTGAGCTATAGGGTGTCCGAGAATCACAGGTCATCCAAGGTAGTGAAACAGTCGTAGATTAAACAAGACTTGATAATTACCGCACTAAACCTCATTATAGTGAACCAACAACATCAATGGTATATACAGTTGGTCCTCATATTACGCGGTTAATGTATCCCGGAGGGTACCGCGGAAAGTGAGAAATGCGTAAAGTGAATAACATAACATATGGGATTAATTGAAATGGAGTCCAGGCCGATCCCCAAACTCCACTTTTTGACGACACAACTATGTTGTAGTAAAAATATTATCTTAACTTTATGATGGCATGCACACACAATTAATAATTAAGAGAAATATCAATAATATTAGGTTTTTTAACACTTACATTAGTAGAAAAGATGGCTGGGCACACGGGGATGGGCGGTTGGTTCCGAGGCAGAGGGCAGATTATTGGCCCTCACCTGTATCACTTGTATCAATTGTATCACTATCCACCACAGAGGCTTGCAGGGCCTCTTTGTCAAACCCCCAAAGTTCATATAAGTCCATATCCTCACTATAATTATCACTATCACTGACTTGGGCCGGCTGTAGTGGGTGGCGGGTGAAGAACTGGTCATGTTTTGATGACTGGGCGACCTTGTGCGCACCATTTTCGCGCCTCTTACACAACATGGCGGATGGCGGGAGGTTTGGATCCAAAAATGGCGCGGCTTGCCAGCCGCTCTCCGCGTAATGGGGTTCACGACCGCGGAATGTGAAAATGTTAGGTTCTGGCAAGGCACCGCGTTAACGGTGAAACGCGGAATGCGGGACCGCGTAATATGAGGACCAACTGTACTCCTGAATGCCTTAGCCCTACCCTAACCTAACCTACCTTAACCTAACCTACCCTAACCTAACCTACCCTAACCTAACCTACCCTAACCTACCCTGACCTAACCTACCCTGACCTAACCTACCCTAACCTAACCTACCCTAACCTACCCTGACCTAACCTACCCTAACCTCCCCTAACCTAACTTACCCTAACCTAACCTACCCTAACTTAACCTACCGTAACCTAAGCTACCCTAACCTAACCTACCCTAACCTATCCTATCCTACCCTAACATAACCTACCCTAACCTACCCTACCCTAACCTAACCTAACCTAACCTAACCTAACCTAACCTAACCTACCTACCCTAACCTAACCTACCCTAACTGAGGGCCACAAGCTACTGATGTTGTTTTTATTATGTGTCAATAGGTCTGTTTGTCCGTGATTTGTAAGATAAGTTATGATTAGTTAAGGCCATATGATGTAATATTGACACACACACACACACACACACACACACACACACACACACACACACACCCTAAGAAATATTCATGTCACAGATTTATGGATGTTGGTTTCCTACCCCCATACTGTACCTTTACTCTGGTTACTTACAGGAGATGATGTATCTACGTAGAAATTCACTCCAACCCCCGACCTTCCATGTGATTTATACTTGATTAATGATGATTTAATGAATTCCATTAATTTTCAACATCCATATAAGTTATTGGTTATACGTTGTCATATCCAATCAGTCATTACCTTTAGTAAGATATGGATCACAGATATGGGCAGATAATTGCACTTACATTTATTTGGCAAGCTTCCATACAGTGACTTACAATTTGCATGGCTATGTGAGTCACTCACATTCACGCCATAATAAAATTAATCTTGTGAAGAGGGAATTTTCAACCTGGGGACACACATTTTATTACTCTACTATGGGTATGACTTAACAGAGCTTTAATTCCTCAAGTGATACATTCACTGCCAGTCTGGAATGCTCTCGTCACAACCAGGCTTTCACGTGTGATCTTTCCACGGGGAGTAACAAACCTTGGGTTGGCACACTTTGTCTCTTGTCACTGACAGTACGCGGGACGGGGTCATGGTAAGGGACTCTGTGTAGCGTCCCGTTTCATTCAGGAAGGGGGGGCGGGTGAGGACGTCTTAACTAACCCATGGTCTAGGGCATACTACCAAAAATGTGGTTTTGGGGGCGTGAGACGCGATGAACAATGCAACACTGTCTCAATCGCCCCCCCACAGATTGGCTCACATACCCACTAATGAAATAGTCACGGCTCTCCTGGTGTCTTATCTCCTGTAAAACAAACATTGGAGTTGGTTTATGATGGTAGGCCCAATGTAACCCATGACAATTCACTTAATGATGGATAATTATACAAAATGATTAACCCTGATATATCATCGTCACTACCGCTGAAATATCCGCACCTGTCGTACTGGCGGCAGTTGTCGTACAGTAACGAGTAATTGTGTGATACTCGACAGGTTGTGTGGCGGAGACGACGGCTGTGTGTGCGGTCGACTGAGCTGCTCTGGGGTACACACACACATACACAATACGGCTCAGGTAAATATTCTTATGTTTTGTTTAAGTATCATTATAAGTGTTGTAGTAGTAAGAATATTATCATTAAGTGTTTTATAAATAATAATATGACATGTGTAGCTTAGGAACTCAGTTTATATATATAAGAATAACAAATGAATATATCTGTTTAACTCTTTGAGGATGATGATAACTTTAACACAAGAGTTTAACCCTTGAAAGACAATGTTTTAACCCTTTGAGGAGCCGTGTTTTATCCCTGTCATCCTCGAAGGGTTAAAGATGTGTTCCGAGGATGACGGTCGACGGGACACACAAGTTTGGGCCATTGGTCGCACTGTTAATATATTCTTTACACACACACACACACACACACACACACACACACACACACACACACATTAACCCTGATATATCATCGTCACTACCACTGAAATATCCGCACCTGTCGTCTCTGGCGGCAGTTGTCGTACAGTAACAAGTACAGCTAGACCCCGACTTACGACCACATGGACTTATGTCCATTGGTACTTACGACCTGCTTTGACCGTCGTCCGTCGGGACATACGACCGCGGCAGTCGTGACCAAAAATATTTTCAAATGACGCGCGCATTTTCTATACCGAAACGTTTCCGTCCGGGGCGAGTGGGTGGCGCGTCTCGGGTCGCCTCGTGGGTACACTTACTCAGTGGAGCGCTTTGTTTGTGTTTAGCTATCGTATCCTATACTGATCGCGCTGTGAACTTTCATTATTATCGTATTTAATTGCCTTTATAATGACTGGAAAGCGTAAAAATGAGAGTGCTGGTGGTGTTCCAAACAAAAGGAGACAGGCAATTACTTTTGAGATGAAAATGAAGATAATAACACCTTTGGCAGCTACTGCAACCAGCCGTTCAGCACTTATAGAACACTGAAACATATTTTAATTCTTATTTTTTTAGGAAGTGTTTCTAATATTATTTTTTAAATGGTTTTAATAAATTATTTATATATATATATATATATATATATATATATATATATATATATATATATATATATATATATATATATATATATATATATATATATATATATATATATATATATATATATATATATACACATATACATACATACATACATATACATACACAGACAGACCCCGACTTACGACTGCTACGACTTACGACCGGGACTTACGACCGCCGCAGATTTTTTATTTATTTATTTTTTATTTTTTTTTAAAATGACACGCATTTTCTATACCGAAACGTTTCCAGTTAATGTAGTCTCCATGTATAATTAGAAAATTATGGGGGCCCCATGTGCATTCAGCTGACTACATTAAAGGTAAGTGCTCAGTCACACTGTAACCATTCCTTATTATTTATTACTTTCACTGTACTGTATCCATTCCTCATTATTCATTACTTTTACTGTACTGTATTTCATTGTAGATTATTTATTTAAAAAAAATCTATGTCGGACTTACGACCTTGGATTTGGGTCCCTAACCCCGTCGTAAGTCGGGGTCTATCTGTATATATATATATATATATATATATATATATATATATATATATATATATATATATATATATATATATATATATATATATATATATATATATATATATATATACAGTTAACCCTCACTTTACGCGGTCCCGCATTCCGCGTTTCCACGTTAACGCGGTGCCTTGCCAGAACCTCAGGTGCTCACATTACGCGGTACGTGAACCCCATTACGCGGAGAGTGTCCGGCGCGACGCTATTTTTAGATTCGCCCCACCCGCCACCCGCCCGCCTGCCTGCCTGCCTCTCCTCCTCCCTCCGCTTGGGCAAGCGGCGCGGTAAGGTTGCGCAGTGTGTGTCTTTGTTGCGTTATCACTGACGTCATATGACGTATCAGACTTGTGATTGGCCATGCATCCCTACCCCCCTCTGCTGCTAGCTGTAATTGGCTTAAAGTATTATGAAGTGTCCACCCGGGGGAGGGAGGGAGGAAAGACGACGCTTGACCTAGCAGCGGCAGTTTCATCCCTCAAGGCCACTCTGTGTAAACGCGCATCCATTGTTCCGTAAAATGGCTTCCGCCGGACCACCACCCCCAGAGAGAAACCTTTCCTTACCTGGACCCAGCGGCACTAAACCAAAGAAGACACGACGTTCCTTAAGCTACGAGGTGAAGTATAGCATCATCCAAGAGTTGGAGAAAGGAACAAGGCAGGTTGATTTGGCGCGCCAGCATGGCGTGAACGAATCTACGATCCGGACTATAAAGAAGGATTCAGCCAAGATAAAGGAGCACATGAAGATCACAAAGTCTACAGGTGCTTCTATGATCAAATATTTTCACAACCAGGTGCTTCTCAAGACAGAAAAATTACTTGTGAGGTACTTGGTGCGTCAGGCGCGACGGAACATGGCGGTCGACACGCGCTCTGTTAAGGACTACGCACGTGAACTGTACATCGCAGTGGCACGAAAGATGGGAACTACAGAGCCCAAACCCTTTAATGCTTCCTCTGGGTGGTTACAGAGGTTTAAGATCCGGAACAAGATCACCAATATAAACATTGGTGGTGAAGAAGCGAGTGCTGATCGTGCTGCGGCTCGGGAATTTCCTCCGTTTTTACGTGAGATTATGGAGGAAGGACAGTACAGTGACGACCAGGTGTTTAACATGGACGAATCTGGTCTTTTCTGGAAAAAACTACCTTCCAAGTCCTTCGTTGTGAAGAATGCCAGCAGGATTCGGGGCCGGAAAATGCAGAAGGAACGCATCACCGTCCTGTTTACCACCAATGCCTCCGGTACCAGTAAGCTCAAGTTATCGGTGATCCACACAGCCCGCAAGCCGCACGCCTACAAGAGCATGGACATGACCAAGCTAAATGTCCACTGGCTGACAGCACGTAAGGCATGGATGTTCTCTACACTGTCCCTCTCCTGGTTTGATGACTGTTTTGTTCCCGATGTAAAGAAATTCTGTGAGCGACAGAATGTCCCATTTAATATTTTGTTGCTGCTGGACAACGCACCAGGACACTCGCCCCTACTGTTAGATCGTCACCCCAACGTAAAAGTGGTCTTCCTTCCTCCCAACACTACGTCTTTAATCCAGCCCATGGACCAGGAGTTGATTTGCAATGTGAAAGCTGCATTCTCAACAAAAAAATTCCAGCTCCTGAACGACTACACCAACACCAGGGAAGAGTTGCGTAACCTGAGTGACACCACCACGGATAGCAAGAGCGAAGAAGATGAGGATTAACAGTTAGAACAGCAAAAAATACTCTTCAAACAATTCTGGAGAGTATTTAACATCAAGAAAGCTGTGGACTTCTTGGTGGAGTCATGGGATCAGCTGTCTACTGCTACAATTCGTCACGCATGGAGACTTGTGTTGCATGGAATACCAGGTGAGAGGAGGAGTCAATCTGTGACTGGTGAGGTTCAGACTGTTGCAGTAGCAGTGGACCTTGCCAGAGAAGCTGCGCAGACTGTTACAGTTCCAGGCTTCTCCGAGACCACCAACGACGACATCCTGGAGGTGATCAGAGATCCTGAAGTGACTGCCGACGAGATGTTGGAAGAACACGTCAGTGAAGAGGAGGAAGAAGGTGCGTCAGTCTCCGAAGAACACAATTTAAGTCATAGTGATATTAAGGGTGCCATGGAGTGTGCAGAGAAGATGAAGTCCTTCCTTTCCCGCGACAATGACGATGACCGCTATGAAGTCTTCCATACCCGGCTGGTGCAGGCTATGGAGCCGTACATCAAGGTGTATCACGACAACATCAACGCCAGCCGTCAGCAAAGCATAACAGATTTCTTCGCCCGCAACCCACCACAGCCAGCCCAAGCCAGTGATAGTGGCAGTGAAGTGACTTTGAGGGATTTGTCAGGGAAGCCCTGACAACTGTAAGTGACAGTGATGGTGATTCACCTAGTAATGGTGATTCACCTGAGGGCCAGTAATCTGCCCTCTGCCTCGGAACCAGCCTCCATCCCCGTATGCCGACCCATCTCTTCTACTACCGTAAGTGTTACACCTAATTTTTAGTTTTCTAACCTTACCTTTATTTTTCCTATGTTAACCTTTATCTTTCCTAACCTAACCTCTTCTATATTACTTGTTTTTTCATACCATCATAAAGTTAAGATAAAATTTTTACTACAACATAGTTGTGTGTCGTCAAAAAGTGGAGTTTGGGGATCGGCCTGGACTCCATTTCAATTAATCCCATATGTTCTGTTATTCACTTTACGCGTTCCTCACTTTCCGCGGTACCCTCCGGGTTACATTAACCGCGTAAAGTGAGGGTTAACTGTATATGTATATGTATATGTATATGTATATGTATATGTATATATATATATATATATATATATATATATATATATATATATATATATATATATATATATATATATATATATACACACCTAGACCCCGACTTACGACGGGGTTAGGGACCCAAATCCAGGTCGTAAGTCCGACATGGTTGTAAGTCCGACATAGATAAAAAAAAAAATTTTTTTTAAAAAAAATCTACAATGAAATACAGTACAGTAAAAGTAATGAATAATGATGAATGGATACAGTACAGTGAAAGTAATAAATAATAAGGAATGGATACAGTGTGACTGAGCACTTAACCTTTAATGTAGTCAGCTGAATGCACATGGGGCCCCCATAATTTTCTAATTATACATGGAGACTACATTAACTGGAAACTTTTTGGTATAGAAAATGCGTGTGTCATTTGAATGTAAGTCGACGGTCGGTCGTAAGTCGTATATTATTATATATATATATATATATATATATATATATATATATATATATATATATATATATATATATATATATATATATATATATATATATATATATATATATATATATATATATATATATATATATGTAGGCCCATACTGGAGTTTACTCCATTCTTATGCTCTTATGTTCTTATAAACTGAAAATTGCTTCAGATTCCCAGTCTGGATATTGAGAAAAAAGATCAACTGAGAATGCTCTGGTGTTCTTTACTAATGACATCCTGAACTCCTTTGATGATAGTCAGTTCACCTCTCTAAAGCCTTTGATACTGTCGACCATACCATCCTCCTGTCAAAGTTTGAACATTATGGCGTTATAAGCTTATCCCACAGTTGGTTTACCTCGTATCTGCCTAAGAGGAAACAGTATGTCTGCTATAATAATCATCAGTCACACTCCTCGCCTATTTTGTATGGCGTCCCTCAAGGCTACAATCTCGGCCTAATACTATTCTTGTTGTACTGTACACAAATGATATAGTCCACTCCTGCTCATTAGTAAAATAAAACCTTTTATGCAGACCATAGTAATCTCTTTGCCAGTTACTGAGATCTCCATTCCTCGATAAGAAATATGAACAGAGATTTGACTAAAGTCAGAAACTGGGTAACAATGTAATAAACGACCTTAAGCCTCGAATAAAACCCATTACACAATTTTTTACAGAAGGGAAAACTTATTCCTAGATCTGGACCTCTGTACCTTTGGTTACATTCAGTTATATGTAGATAATACAAGTCCTCCTCTTCACCAGAGCATAGAGAGGTGGTCTTTGGGAACTGCATCTGCACGCCTTCCAGATGATGCTTCCTTTCTTCATGAGGTATAAACCACATAAACTATGCCCGCTGGGGGACAGCGTATATCAGTGAGATGCACCAGCTTCCTGGTGATGTGAAGGCTGAGTTTGATAAAAGGAACTTTGTAGTGAAGCGGTCAAACCAGTCGTTTAATCAAGTGGATCCTATTCAAAGCCAGGAATGGCTGAACGGCACTAGGAAGAAGGTGGTGATGTCATCGGCATCGCCAAAACATCAGCCTTGAGCAGATGGGCCTTCTCTTACAACCTCCGATCTCATCTCGCCAGTGAAACAAAATATGTGTATGGAATAGGGTCAGAGGACGCCTTCACACACAATGAATGCAACCAAGCCAGACAGAAACATGACTTACAAGATGAAGATAACCTATTGACAACATTGCAGGCCTTCAAATTGTTCTCAGTGGATGCATCTCCAAACTTGCAAAACATTACCACAAAGAATATTATTACAAAGAAATTTGAAAAAGACCTCCTGATGGCTCACCACAAAGGACAAGAGCAGCTGATCATATTTGTTGAAGAAAGACTTAAGGCTTACCGTGACAAACAGGTGAAGTTCAGTGACATATTACCCACGAACAAATCTCTGACCTTCTCTTCTTTCTATGAAGTGGAACAAAAGAAATCCACAACTAGCCCACAAAAAGTCATCAAAGCAGATAGAAAGCTTCTTCAACGTCTGATCGCTGCTTTCCAGTCAGGAAACGATGTCCCTGTAGCCATTGTATAAATGAATGGTGATCTCCGGTCAGGCTCAAAGGCGATTCTGTCAGAGGAACTGATTAGCAAAACAACTTGCCCGCCAAGCCTGCAAACAACAGACCTTGATGAAGAAGTAACGCTTATATCATTGATGGTCGGGCTCTCGTGTTAGCTATTGGCAAACTACAGAAAGCCAGAACATTTAGGCCCTCCGCACATTATGTGAATGTCTCCTCACTGCCTCACTCGTTTTCTCCTCAACATCCCATTCAACAACCATATGCGCCCATAGATTTTCTATTGGATTACAATCGGCTCCTTTAGGGGCCAGTCCAATAGAATACTCTGCAGGTGCGCCTCAAACCAACGCTTGACTGTCTGACTTGTATGTATTGGACTGCGATCTTGCACCATACATATAGGCTGTGGGCTTGGGATGGCATATGAGTTGCTGGGAGGATGGTTAGCAATCCTGTTGAACTGGCAGGTAGTCAAAATAGAAAACTCACAGCCAAACTGTAAGAAAACCCATGGACAATGAGACATTAGTAAAATATACTAGGTAATTTTAGCGTGTGCACACACATTATATCCAGACCTATTGGTCCTTGCAAGGCTGTTTGGTTATTCTATGCTAACTAGTTTGCTAGGGTGAGGGAAAGTATATATATATATATATATATATATATATATATATATATATATATATATATATATATATATATATATATATATATATATATATATATATATATATATATATATATATATATATATATATATATATATATATATATATATATATATTATATATATATATATATATATATATATATATATATATATATATATATTATATATAATTATTATGTATATATATATATATATATATATATATATATATATATATATATATATATATATATATATATATATATATATATATATATACAGTCAACCCTCACTTTACGTGGTTAATGTAACCCACAGGGTACCGCGGAAAGTGAGAAACGCGTAAAGTGAATAACATAACATATGGGATTAAATGAAATAGAGACCAGCTGACCCCAAAACTCCACTTTTTCCAACACAATACCTATGTTCTAGTAAAAATAACATCTTAATTTTATGATGGTACATGCACACAATTAATACTTAAGAGAAATAGAGAAATACAGTCGCCAAGTTAATGTCCATTCAAATAATGGACTCAACTCCCTACCCCTCTTCTCACACTACACTCCTGGCTCTTCCCTCTGAGAAATTTTTTGGGGAAAACCAGGTATAGTAATAAATAATACCTCAAACTAAAGTTAGGATAATATAATTGACATTGCTGGATTCCTTGTAAGACCAGGAATATTTTGAATACAAATGTCATATATTTTTCACAAAAGATAACATATTTACTCAGAGTTAACATTACATCTAAAATTTGTATGTCTAATGCAAAATCTATGATGTTTATATTCAAAATGATCATCAAATTGTAAGAATTTCAGCAATGTAAATTATATTCTGGCCGGGTAATTTGTATGAATTTTATGAGCTAAAACAAATATCTTCAGTTAATAAAAAAAAAATATTCTTCACGACACTATCTGTCAATCAAAGTACCCCACCTTGCCTCCCCCCTCTTGCAACGAGCCAGATGGTCAGTCCGTCCCAACCCTCCCCCCACCTCCCACCAACCCTCCCTTCAAGAGAAAGAGTGGGTGAAAAAACTAGATTTTAACATTTAGTATTAAATAATACCTCAGATTAAAGTTAGGATAATATAATTGACACTGCTGGATTCCTTGTAAGACCAGGAATATTTTGAATATAAATGTCATATATATTGCACAAAAGATAACATATTTACTCAGAGTAAACATTATATCTAAAAATTTTATGTCCAATGCAAAATATATGATGTTTATATTCAAAATGATCATCAAATTGTAAGAATTCCAGCAATGTAAATTATATTCTGGCCGGATAATTTGTATGAATTTTATGAGCTAAATTAAAAAAATTATACTTCACCGTGTAAAGGGGTACACCCACCGCGGAATGTGAGCATCCTGGGTTCTGGCAGGGCACCGCGTAAACGTGGAAACGCGGAATGTGGGACCGCGTAAAGTGAGGGTTGACTGTATATATATATATATATATATATATATATATATATATATATATATATATATATATATATATATATATATATATATATATATATATATATATATATATATATATTGAATTGTCATATATTTTGCACAAAAAGATAACATATTTACTCCAAGAGTAAACATTATATCTAAATTTGTATGTCTAATGCAAAATCTATGATGTTTATATTCAAAATGATCTCATCAAATTACTAAAATTCCAGCAATGTAAATTATATTCTGTGGATAATTTGTATGATTTTTTGGAGCTAAATAAAATTATACTTCACCCGATGTAAGGGTACACCCTGTGAATGTAGGCATCCTGGGTTCTGGCAGAGCACGTGCGTGGAAACAGGAATGGGACAGCGTAAAATTGAGGTTGACTGTAGCATATATATATATATATATATATATATATATATATATATATATATATATATATATATATATATATATACTCTCTACTATATATATATTATTATTTATTTATTTATTTTGCCTACTATTGGTGGTCTTTATTTTGGAATAACAAATTTGCCATGTTTTTTGTCTAGACCATAATAAAAGTTTTTCATTTGGAATTGGCTATTGTCTGTAAAATATTTTTAAATATCTTATAATTAGGAGTTGCTCAAGTCAAATAAATTTAGCACAATATTATGCCTATTCTTAATGTTCATAACACTTCATTTGCTATGCTAAGCCTAGGCCCCCATAGTCTAAGTGGGTATTATCCTCCAAGGCAGGGGTTGCATGAGGATAATCTCTGTTAGATCCTTAGTGATCTTGACCTGAGAAATCTTGGACTAAGGCTACTCCTCTTTCTGCATGATCATTGATCACAGACAAAGCTTGTACACTGGCTTTTGCACTTTGGAAGCCAGGATCATATTTCCACTGTTCTACTGGGAGGGCCAGGAAATCTGTATTCAAGTTGATCTTTTTGAAAAATGAATTTGTGTTCTTTGTCGTGAACCACACTTTGAAGGAATAAATGGTCTTTGCCATCTACCGTGCTTGGTGCATTGCACCAGGAGCAGAAAATCGTATTCCCCGAGAAGGTGATGTGCCAAGGAAGATGGAGGCCAGCTCTAGCAGCTCTCGATAATCATCTCGAAGCTGTGTCTCCAATAGAGCCTTCTCAATGAAGTTGGTTAGATCGTCCCTAACAGCTCTGACCGATTCTTCTGCCAGATCGTCGGTGGAGGAGTCCTCAAACTTCTGCTTGTCAATTTGTTCCCATTTGGCTTGGAATCTTCGGAACAGCTGTATGTCAGGAGCAGCTGAGTGCCCCCATTGCAGCTTCAAAAGCAGCTCCAGCTACAAGTTCTAGTACATGGTGGCGGCATGCAAAATATAGCAAATCACGACCCAGCAACTGCTCAATTTTGACACACGCACCCTTGTGGTGACCAGTATTTGAGCTTGTTGTATCAAAACACATGCCATGCACGATGTCTGCAATGTGCCATTGATGCAAAGCCTTCACAACAGCTTTTGCTTGTTCATCACCGGTACCGGAGGGAAGTTTTGGAACAGCAAGAAGTTGGGAGCTGCCATTGCCTGAGACAAGAACTGGGAGTCTGTCAACTTGGCCCCCATGCCACGTCAAATCAAGCATCAATTTACCATCCCAGTGAACAATTAAAACTGACTCTGGTTTGAACTTTGAAAGGATTTCAGCTGCCCTGCTACTGCGATGATGCTGACGTTTCCTCCTGATGCTTGATCGATTCAGAATCAATTCACTGACATCATGGCCTAGACTCCGAGCAGTTTGGGTGACAATGTGCATGGCCATTCTATCTGACGACTTGGTCCGATCTAATGCTGCAGAAAGTTCTGGAGTTAGAACTTCTTTTCGCCCACGCTTCTTGACAGTAGGTGGAGTTTGAAGTGCTGATGGGCCAGGAACTGGGTTGGATTCCTCAGAAGAAGACATACTACTGCTGTCCAAGACAACGATGGCATGGCATTTTTGGGCTTCTTCCTCTGCACTGTCTGCAGCCAACTTCCTTTTCATTGCTTTCTTGAGAGTTTTTTCTCGTCGTTTCTGTCTTTTCATGAATACTTTGTCAAGAGATGACATTGCCCCACGACGCCCTTTTTCTCGTTGCGCTATTAAGAAATCCTTATCCTCCTGAACTGTCATCATATTCAAGGCATTCACATGTGCAATGTCAAAGAGATCTTCAAATGTATCAGTGAACTCTTTCTCTTTCTGCTTTTGAGTTTCTGTCTTTCTTGAAGAGTTCTTTTTAAAACTACTCCACTTGTCAAACATTATGTGCACTTGATTCACACAATCTGGTTTGTGGTGTGTGGGAATGTTTGCTTTTGTCCAAAATTAAAGAACTTTGTCGGTGACTTCCCCAGCTGCCATTCTGATGATTTTTTTTTTGTGTGCGATGCAGGCTTAAAAAATACTGTAACACTTGCCTGTTTGAAGGTAACTTAGCCCCTGTAATGTCATCACATAATATCTTTATCAAATACACATTTTCTCGTGTTTTTACTCCTGCATTAGCCATTTTGACCTGAGGAATAAAGAAATTAACTATTAATATAAATTAATAATAAGAATACTCTGCAGAACTGTTTCTAATTTCCTCAATCATCAATCACGACCAGCAAAAACTCACCACAATCGTGCCAAATGCGACGCACTAGTGGTGGGCGTAATCGACTACAATGTAATCGACTACATCGATTACTTAATTTTTGACAGCTTTGAGCAACCTCTAAATATTAATATATTTAAAAATAACTCTACACACAATGTTTTTGTCCTAAATGGACACTTTAGCAGGGTTTGTGGTAAAAAATTCCGTAGTCAAAAAATAAGGACCACCCTAATTATATATATATATATATATATATATATATATATATATATATATATATATATATATATATATATATATATATATATATATATATATATATATATATATATATATATATATATATATATATATATATATATATATATATATATATATATATATATATATATATATGTAATATTCAATTTCTAGTATTTCGAATGCTTACGCCATTAGCGATACTGAGCGTTCAAGGTCGTCGGAGGGAAAGGCGCTCCTGCACATAGCGAGAGGTTGTGGAACTAAGGCCTATGATATTAATGTAATTTGCGAATTAATAATGATCTTGATTCATGAAGTTAAGGCGATTATTGAATTTGAAGTGTATAGAATCGTTTATCAGTCTGAATAATATTCTGGTGTCCCAGGAGTTATTAGTTAAGGCGGAAAATATGTCACGTAATTTATTAACGCCTTGAGAGGACACAGGCTGACTCCTCTCTCCAGTCACGGAGACATTCAGACAAACAGGCGATCCTCGCGTGATCCGTCCTGAGAAATAGTCACGTGGCCTAGTCACCTGTGCTGCTATTGCAGTATAACAAGTAAGTCTCATTCAATCTCCAGACCAGGGGTTTGATGGACTAGTGATAAAAGTAAACTAGAGCTAACAGTGAGTTCATTTCAGGGTTTCGTCAGAACCCTTGACCGGAGTTGACCGAGGTTTTGACTGCGATTGACCTGCCATTTGAGACTGCATTGATGTGAGGAGTGCGGCGGTTGTCGCCATTGGACCGATCGGTATAGGCCTGTCACTGTTTAGCGAGGGTATCAAAAGGATCTCTTGAGGAATCTAGCCGTCTGGTACCCAGCTAATGACGGACACGATCGTTGGGGCATCAGCTCTCCTCTACCTCGACTCACAACCCCACATGTTGAAACGTGAGTGAAACCTCTTGTAGCAGGCTAAAGCTTCTCTCAACTGTACAAGGTCTGATTTGCTCACTCCCTTCGTTTTTATGGATGTACTGGGGATAAAGTGAGGCCAGCTGAGTACAGGGTGCTTTACTGAGACCATGAGTCTAGGAGATACCTAGAACATTTTATCTCCTTATTACAGATTGTATGTTGAGTTGGGTGGCGCTATGGTTCCGCAGGTATTGGTGGACCAGTAACAAATAATAATAGTGACAATATATTTGGGTGTAGTTGATACCATTTCTCAGTTACTGATATTATCGTGGCGTGTGTAGTTTAATATTTCTTAAACAATTTTGATAGTATTGTTTTGAATGTTTTGTGTCACTACGTGGAACCAAGTGATACTGTGATTTGATTCTTTTAATGCATTTAATTTTCTTTATAATTTGACCTCAGAGTCATAACCTTTGTTCCCCAGAGTAGTGTTTAAGTTGGGTTAGGAAGTGCATCTGTTGGGGTGATATAATTTTGTTGAGTGCTTATAAGGCCTATTCATTGTAAGTATTTAATTTCTTATTTTTATTACCATTTCCTCAGTGACTGATATTATGTTGTTAAGCCCATAAGGCCTATTCATTGTAAGTATTTAATTTCTTATTTTTTATTACCATTTTCCTCTGATATTATTTGTTTAACCTTCTGGCTGGTATTTAGCCAAGTATTTAATTTCTTCTTTTTTTAATACCATTTCCTAAGTGACTGATATTATTTTGTGAAAGCCCTTAAGGCCTATTTCATATTAACAGCAACATTTTCTTAATACTTCAAATTTATTGTTGCCTGGGTTTCTAATAATTTCTATATCATGTATAACTTTTATTCCCCAAGTAGTGTTTAAGTCCAAGTTAGAGGTCTTATATTGGTGTACCATTATTTGATTGTGTTTGTAGTGTTGGAGAATATAAGTGTCTAAATTTTAGTGTGTCTCATTCATCCCAGTCTGGCTAGCTATCCTTCCACAGGTCACGGACAATTCATTTTTGTTTAGTAGATTTAAGTGTTCTTGTGCTGGTTGAGTTTTTTCTCAAAGGCGCTTCCACTGCCATTACCATCTTATAATAATCTCTTTAATAAACCCCAAGTCAAGTGAAAAATAAAGTCCAGTAAATTCCATTGATTTACATAATATATATATATATATATATATATATATATATATATATATATATATATATATATATATATATATATATATATATATATATATATATATATATATATACAGTATATATATATATATATATATATATATATATATATATATATATATATATATATATATATATATATATATATATATATATATATATATATATATATATATATATATATATATATATATATATATATATATATATATATATATATATAAACTCTTCTCAACAAATACAAGGATTTTTCCCCGTGAGAGTTACCGTGGGCCTACATGTGCCCAGTTGGGATGGTCAAAGTATTACACTATAAGTGTGTCAAATGAGGAGTGACTGATCCACATGTAATTTAAGGTTTTTGAAATATGTAGTTAAGTTAAACACGATTTTTCATATAGTTACGCGAATGATGGGAAATAAAAGATATAGATGGGGTGTGGTGGAATCATCTTGGTCTGGCCACAAGCACTGTAAACGACATGTGGATTCACTGGGTGGTTTGGAAGTGTTTATTTTCATTCATACTTTCGTAACTACAACCTATGGTAATTTTTTCTTCGTGTTCATATATAATGAAGATAATGCAGAGTACAAAATGCCATATACAATATTTATACATAATAACATAATATCATCTATACATCCGCACTATGACTGTGCTGTTCGTGCGTGTGTTGCCTCATGATAGTTAGAGTGGGCCCCCCCCCCCCTTCCAGAAAGGACACTGTATTAACCTCCAGCACCTACCCAGGTGGGTTAGAGAAAATGGTTTCCGAGTGTACATTCAGACCAGACTGGACCACTTAGGTCTTACTTTACCATTCATAAAATAGATCTTCAATTACTTATTACATCATTAAACAACTGTTATATTCTTTCATTGTCACTACAGATGGTTCTATGACACACTTGACAATATCCCAAATTAACTTATTCTTTATAATATCATGTTAATTCGGAATGAACAACATGGCATTTTTCCCTCAAATGGTGTTCTCAACTCACGCAACATATTTACTGATACTATCATTATTTATGGGTTCACTACTCAACATTGGATAACCAAATTTCGGCTAATTATCCCCAATCATATACAACAATAATACTAGATAGAACTCATCTGGTAGGCCATATGGAAGATGCACTCCCAATAGTCCTGATAACACGGTATTACTGGTAATACCAATACTTCTCGGTACATATAACAAAGATCAATGAACCAGACAATACTGAGCCCACTGGGCGTGGGTAGTTGACTACACACAGCCAAGCCGAGGCTCGCTCGCTAGTAACGCCCGTGGTAGACTCGCTCTAGTATCGTAACCCGGTCTTCACTGGCTTTTCCTGTCCTCCGATTCTAGCTTTGCCTTATTAAAGACATCCTTCCATGACCATCTTGCCCATAGGCGGCTACCGAACCTCTCCTTTCTTTGTTATGATCTATCACCAGATGAACATCATCAGGTGTTATCAAACCACCGTCAATCCAGGCAGCTGTTGCTATCTCTGCAGTTTCTCTGAGACCAGTGTGGTGTCGCATGCTGGCCAGAGCTATGCTCGGGATATCTTTCCTATTTCGAATCTTATGCCTGGAAGGTTTGGGATCATTATTTTCTGGGCTAGGGACAAAGTCACCATTCTCCTGGTCAGCACTCGGATCAGCCATGGGGAGGTCATTAAACTCTGAATCAGCTTGACTCCAATCATCGGCCTTTTTTACCTCACCCTGGGCCTTCTCAAGTCTCTTTTCCTCGGCAACTCTTCTCCTCTTCTGTCTCTCTGTGGCAGCCTCCTGTCTCTTGGACTCCGGAATATCTTGGCTAGAAATCATGAGAGCCCCTATACTGCCAGTCTTCTCTCTCTGTGCTTTGACAAATGCCAGTTCGATCACAGGAATCTTCAGTTCACGCTTGCAAATACAGTTGTACCCCACTTAACGCGGTAAATTGAACCCAGAGGGTCCCGCGTTAAGTGAAAACCGCGTTAAGTGAATAACAGAACATATGGGATTAATTCCAATAGAACCCAGCCCGACCCCCAAACTCCACTTTTTGACGACAAATAACTATGTTGTAGTAAAAATAACATCTTAATTTTATGATGGTACATGCACACAATTAATACTTAAGAGAAATAGAGAAATACAGTCGCCAAGTTAATGTCCATTCAAATAATGGACTCAACTCCCTCCCCCTCTTCTCACACTACACTCACTGGCTCTTCCCTCTGAGAAATTTTTGGGGGAAAACCAGGTATAGTAATAAATAATTCCTCAAACTAAAGTTAGGATAATATAATTGACATTGCTGGATTCCTTGTAAGACCAGGAATATTTTGAATATAAATGTCATATATTTTTCACAAAAGATAACATATTTACTCAGAATAATCTTTACATCAAAAATTTGTATGTCTAATGCAAAATCTATGATGTTTATATTCAAAATGATCAGCAAATTGTAAGAATTCCAGCAATGTAAATTATATTCTGGCCGGATAATTTGTATGAATTTTATGAGCTAAAACAAATATCTTCAGTTAATAAAAAAAAAAAATATTCTTCGACACTATCTGTCAATCAAAGTACCCCACCTTGCCTTCCCCCCTCTTCCAACCGCGTGGTCAGTCCCAACCCTCCCCCCACCCCCCACCAATCCTCCCTTCCAGAGTTTATAACATTTAGTATTAAATAATACCTCAGATTAAAGTTAGGATAATATAATTGACATTGCTGGATTCCTTGTAAGACCAGGAATATTTTGAATATAAATGTCATATATTTTGGACAAAAGATAACAGTTACCTAGAGAACAATTTTTATCTAAAAATTGTATGTTTAATGCAAAATATATGTTGTTTATATTCAAAATGATCACCAAATTATAAGAATTCCAGCAATGTAAATTATATTCTGACCGGGTAATTTGTATGAATTTTATGAGCTAAAACAAATATCTTCAGTTAATAAAAAAAAAAATAATTCTTCACGGGGTAACAGATGGTCGGTCGGTCGGTCCCTCCCTCCCCCCCACCCCCCACCAACCGTCCCAAGGAGATGTGTGGGATAACCACTAAATTTTAATAAATAATACCTCAAACTAAAGTTAGGATAATATAATTGACATTGCTGGATTCCTTGTAAGACCAGGAATATTTTGAATATAAATGTCATATATTTTGGACAAAAGATAACATAGTTACCTAGAGAAATATTTTTATCTAAAAATTGTATGTTTAATGCAAAATATATGTTGTTTATATTCAAAATGATCACCAAATTATAAGAATTCCAGCAATGTAAATTATATTCTGGCTGGGTAATTTGTATGAATTTTATGAGCTAAAACAGGCAGTCAGGCAGGGTGGCGGGTGGGGGGTGGTGCGAATCTAAAAATAGCTCTCGAGCCGGACACTCACCGCGTATATGATGAGAAATGCCGCGTTAAGTGAAAGTTCAGCTTTGGCAAGGCACCGCGTATATGCGAAAACTCGTTAAGTGAAAGCGCGTTAAGCGGGGTAAAACTGTACAGGAGATGTGGGCCTCGGATTTACAGTCACGATCGCATCCAAACTCAGGAAAGAGAACAATTGGACACTTGCAAGTAATTATGTCAAATAACTGGTCCAGTTGCTTGGCAAAGCTGTCCTTAACTGCAAGTTTTCCTCTCCCAAGAGAGATATCTCTTGCCTTTTCCCAACTGGCTAGCAGTCTCTCACTAATCTTCTGACTTGTTATGACTGGAGGCTTGAACTGAGCGTTAGCCAGAGTGTACTGTGCCAAGACAGCTTTGGTCATATCACTGGCAACGTCTTTGTTTGTGTAAGTTCTTTGGTTCTTTTCACTGATTTGCCTGATTAAAACACCATATCTCAAAGCATCTCTCAATGTAGGCAACTCCGACTTCAGGAGCTCTCTCCCAGACCCAAGATAGTGACTGAGATGGCTGGATTTTTGGTTCCTCGTCCTGACACAAGCAGCCATCGCAAATATTATCAACTTATAAATGCATCAGAATCTGAAACAGAAAAAAATATTGTTAGTTGGGTTGTTAAGAATGAAGTCAGAAAGCAATGTTCACTATTTAATTGTAATGCACTAATGCAGCTGTACGTTAGATTTTCGATAAATTTCACGCTAAAATTTACCTAGCAAAAGGTTGCAAAATATTGAAACTGAAATTATTTTCTGTTTATAAACACTAAAATATACCAAAAAAGTGATGGGCCATTAGTTTTAGCTGATCTTCCCTCCTATGACACACCCTAGTACAATAGCATAGTGGTAATAACATCTCATAATGTTACCATGGTTATCACTTCAATATTTATTATTATTTTTTTGATACATAAATTACAGTGGAATTGAAAAACATAAGTAGAATGGGGGAGCAGTGCAACATGGGTTGTACAGTAATAAGGTTGAACATGAGGACAGAGCTGTCAGGATTATGACTAGTTGGCAAATATGTTTATTGCAATGGTAATTACTTATATATTTACATGATAATTTACGATAAAACGGTTTTGATGGTACAATAAAAACAGGTACTGTAAATATAGTAGGTGTTACAAGAAATATTAATACTTAGACTATAGATATTTTTTAAGAGTTGATTTAAAGGAAGGAAGCGTAGTCTTTGCTCGAATGGGTGGGGGTAAGTTGTTCCACACCTTCACACCATGATATTTTATGTAGGTCTGGGACTGAGAGGAGTGCATGGGGGTGGTCTTAGTAGCTCTGGGTGCCTTAAGTTGTATCTCTGATTATTCCGGAACTGGAAATAGTTATTGTCAAGCAGGTGATTGATAGATTTGTAAACAAAGAGGGCACAGCAGTAGGTGATTATATCTTCGAATTTTAAAATTTTCAATGTAGCAAATTTCTCGTTTGTGTGATTTGTTTTTTTTCAAGTACAGTAAGTCATTGTCCGGACAACTTTCTTTTGTGCAGTAACCAGAGATTGTGTTTTTGAAGAGCTAGAGGCCCCCATATTGTGAGACAGTGTATCATGTTGGAAGACAAGATCATGATAGATTTCTTTCATTGCTGTGAGAGTGAGTGACTGTCGAGTGTGATACATGATACCACACTGTTCATTGACTTTACTGTGAATGGCTTGTATGTGGTTTCTCCAGTTAAGTTTCTCATCAACAATAACTCCGAGGAATTTAGTATTTTGTTCGCGTTTGAGGACTGTATTACCAAAGTACAGGGGGTCCAAGTCTGGGGGTAAGTTTTTCCCTCTGTGAAAGATCGTGTAGTGGGTTTTCTCAAGGTTTAAGGTCAGTTTATTACGTATTTCCCAACTCCTGACTTTAGTTAATTCAGTGTTCATAGTTCTCATCAAGGAATGGAGGTCTGAGTTGCTGGTATAGAGATTACTATCGTCTGCAAATAAGTTGTATTTTATGAGTGAGCTGGCGTGGACTATTTTGTTTATGTACAACAAAAATAGTACTGGACCGAGAATGGATCCTTGGGGGACTCCATACAAGATTGGCAAGGAGTCAGATTGGTGATTATTATAGCAGACATACTGCATCCTGTTGGACAGATATGAGGTAAACCAATTGTGGGACAGGCCCCTTGCCAGGAAAAAGTGGAATTACACACGCTGTTAACAGTAGTTCTCCCAACATAAGCGAATTTCTAGACAAGGACCTTCTATGGCAGTGGTTCTTTACCTTTTTTGAGTCACGGACCCCTTTGGGAATCTGGTGAAAGCTATGGACCCCCTCCCTAGAAAAAATGCACATAAGCACATAAACACAACTTTGCATGCAATGAATATACTTTATTTTATTGAAAATTCATTGCCTCATACAGTGTATGACATACACAACGTATGAATAAAGTAAACAATCTTAACAAAGAATTATGTTTCACACTTTTGTATGCAAAAATTAATGGCCACTCCATACAAAAATGAAATACAATCATCTTGTGCAAATTAAACAAAACAAAACTTTAATTCTGCTCAAAAGTTCATTTCAATGAGAAGGTTCTTGTTGTTTGGCTTGAAGATAAATGCTAAATTTTTATCTGACCTTCACGGACCCCCTGAAGCCCATCCATGGACCCCTTAGGGGTCCATGGACCCCAGGTTAAGAACCCCTGCTCTATGGGTATAGGTTGAGATCTCGGAGATAAGAAATTTGACATGTTCTTTGAGGAGATTAATGGCTTTCTTGAATAGACAACTGACACTAATTAAACTACAAACATCATATTCTCTGATGTTTGGGCATCAAAATGATCTAATTTCAGTAATACTCAGAAATTCATGGCTATGCCCAGGGACAATATCATCAGATGCCATTTGTACTGGCAGACTCGACACTCACTTAACAAGTGTTACGAACAATAAAGACAGTTAAAGCTTTCAGCATCTCTCACAAAGGATCTTGTATGCTTTAACTGTAATCAGACATATTTAAGTTGACTCAAAACAATGTTGTTCTCTCTCACATTCAGATTTACTTTATAGACAGTTTGGCTTCAGGAAGTCAGAGAAAATGGACGGCACCTAAGCCAGGGAGCGATGAGAAAACGGACACCTCAGATGGGAGACTCAATAAAGAAGGCATAGCTACATGTTTTGTGGGTTATTGAGCGTAATATGAATAGTCTGATTTTACGATAACTGATGTGTACGACCGTGGTCATTACACTATGACTCGGTTCGAACTACTCATGAGCAACACCTGCCTCAGATACAGAGAACAAACCCAACACTGAACAACACAGTTCCAACAATCATTAGACTGGAATACAAACTCCTTACAAATATATATATCAATATCAGTATAAATATCAGTATCCTTCACATCTAACTCTCCCTCACAATTTATGCCCCCTCATAACTAACTATCCCTCACACCTCACTCTCCCTCACACTTAACTCTCGCTCAAGCCACCTTCGAGCACCACCTTCAAGACACGCCTCCAGCCTGCTCTGAGGGCGACTCGACGTTCATAGAGATCGTCTTTTTCAGGTTAATGCCTTCACGCACACGGATAAAGGCGCCGATGCTAAAAACCGGAGAAATGCCTAAGTCAAGTCGATAGCAGGAGGGAGGGAAGGAAGGTGGGAGTGAGGGAGGAAGGGGGGGAGGGAAGCTTTGAGGGAAATTGGGAGAGAAAGTGGGAGGAAGGGAGGGTAAGGTAGGGGGAAGGAAGATTTGAGGGAAAGTGGGAGGGATGGAAGGTGGGAGGGAAGGTGGGAGGAAGGTAGGTAAGGAGGGGAAGTGGGAGGAAGGAAGGAAGGTGGAAGGGGAGGGAGGAAGGAAGGGAGAGAGGGAAGAAGGGAGGGATCCACTGGGCGACGTAGGTAGTTACGCAGATTCTGACCAGGATAAAGCTGAGGCATTGAACAGCTTCTTTTCCTCAGTGTTCACAAGAGAGGATGCAACTAACCTTCCTGCGTTTGAGGACAGACGGTTCGACACAGCACTGACCCACATTGTGTTCACAGAAGAGGGTATTAGAAATAAACTGTCCAGGCTAAAGGTCCATAAGAGTCCTGGACCTGACATGTGCATCCTAGAGTGCTAAGGGAGCTGTGCAACGAGCTTGCAGAGCCCCTGAAGATTCTGTTTTGTAAATGCCTGGATGAACAAATGGTCCCCAGTGAATGGAAAGTGGCTTATGTGAGTCCTATCTTCAAGAAGGGCGATAGGCACTCCACGAACAACTATAGACCGGTGAGCCTGACCAGCATAATATGTAAAGTACTTGAGAGTATTATCAGAGATGCAGCGATGGAACATCTACTACGAAACAACCTTGTAAAAGATTGCCAACACGGTTTTATGCCGGGGCGCTCTTGCTTGACACAATTGCTCAAGGTATTGGATATTTGGACCCATATTCTAGAACGGGGTGGTAATATCGACAATATTTACCTAGATTTTGCCAAGGCTTTTGACAGTGTACCCCACGAAAGGCTGAAAATCAAACTGGAAGGGTACGGAATTCGGGGAAATGTCCTAGCGTGGATAGAAGACTTTCTACATGACCGCAAGCAATGTGTGGTGA
Organism: Homarus americanus; assembly: GCF_018991925.1. Taxonomy (NCBI): domain Eukaryota; kingdom Metazoa; phylum Arthropoda; class Malacostraca; order Decapoda; family Nephropidae; genus Homarus; species Homarus americanus. Next base: position 11,966,080 of record NW_024744839.1, on the reverse strand, counting down.
TTAATGGCACGAAATCGTCATCTGTACCTGTAACAAGTGGGGTACCGCAGGGTAGTGTATTGGGCCAGCTGTTGTTTGTTTGTTTCATAAATGATATGCCTGACGTTGTACACTCCTCCATACAAATGTTTGCCGATGACGCCAAGTTATTTCGGGAAATTAAGAACCAAGCGGACTGTGAAGAGCTGCAGAAGGACCTCTGTAGGCTCCAGGAATGGTCGAAGGAATGGCTGCTGAGATTCAATGTCACGAAGTGTAAGAGGATGCACCTGGGGCGTACCAACGGTAAGGAGGCGTACCATATGTCCCAACGGGATGAAGAAAATGTACTAGTTGAGACTGTGTGTGAGAAGGACCTAGGTGTGTATGTTGACAATGAGCTGAAGTTCTCGGGCCATTGTGAGAAGAAGGTAAATCAGGCAAATAAATTATTGGGTCTTATAAGAAGGTCGTTCAGATATCTAGACAGTCCGTCCCTCGTGACGATCTTCAGGAGTGAAGTGCTTCCCCATCTGGAGTACTGTCACCCCATCTGGTCCCCGAGATATGCTAGGGACTGTCAGTTGTTTGAAAATGTTCAAAGGAGGGCCACCAAGCTGGTGCCTGCACTTCGGCATCTCAGCTACCCTGCGAGATTGGAGCGCCTGAACTTGCCTAGCTTATACTACAGACGGGCAAGGGGGGACCTAGTTGAGGTTTATAAGCATCTCAGGGGGCACTACTCAGTTGAGTGTCCTTACTTGGAGCTGGCGGACGCCGCACAGGGGTCACGCTCAAGATTGAAGAAGGCAAGGGGTGAGGGCATTTGGTGAGGGGTTGTAAATTGGAATAGAAAGGTTGTGACGGCACCAGTGTGAGCTTTTAGAGGATGACCAATGGAGCGGGTTAGGTACATTCAGAGCGGGTGCCCAGTATTTGCCAACAGTGTAGAGACGTGACGATCGTTCGGCAGCAGCTTGTTTTGGTGAAGTATATGGAAAGAGTCGGACCGATCGCCCAAGCGGCTAACAAGCCGATCAGTGGGAAGAGGAAAGTAGGTGGATTCTGTCATAGGTAAACGAGAGTTGTAGAGTACAACACACTGCATGGAAAACACCACCAGGAGAGAATTTCAGAAATGGAAATTTTTTAGTAAGATAAACCTCAAAATCTGTTTATAGATGGAGCATGAAGGAAAGGTGAAAGAGGGGTGAGGAGTGTATGAATGGGAGAAATATTGGTGAGGTATACTGTAGGTGAGGAGGAGTGAGGGGAGGTGTGAGGGAAGTGAGGGAAGGGTAAGAATGAATGAGAGAAGGGTGAGGGGAGGAGAGAGGAGAGGGAGAGGTGAAGGGGAAGAGAGGGATGGGGGAAAGAGGGAGGAATGAGGGAGAGGAGAAAGAATGAAGAGGAAGGAGGAATATCTCAAGGCGAGAGCCAATTTGATAGTTTCTGTATATCGATCTGTTTGTTCTCGTAGGGGGGGGTAGTGGGGGTGGATGGTAGGGGAGGGGGAGGGGTAGTGGGTGGATGGTAGGGGAGGAGGGTAGTGGGGTGGATGGTAGGGGAGGGGAGGAAAGGGGTGGAGGGTGGAGGGAAGTGGGGGATGGTAGGGATAGGGAGGTAGGGGTGGTTGGTAGAAAGGGGAGGTAGGGATGGATGTAGGGGAGGGAGGGTAGTGGGGTGGATGGTAGGGGAAGGAGAGGGTATGGGGGTGGATGGTAGGGAGGGAAGGGTAGTGGGGGTGGATGGAGGGGGGAAGGGTAGTGTGGATGGTAGGAGGGGAGGTAGTGAGATGGATGGTAGGGAGGGGAGGGGTAGTGGGGTGGATGGTAGGGAAGGAGAGGGTAATGGGTGGATGGTAGGGGAGGGAGGGTAGGGGTGATGGTAGGGAGGGGAAGGGTAGGGGTGGATGGTGGGGAGGGAAGGCAGGGGTGGATGGTAGGGAGGGGAGGTAGTGGGATGGATGGTAGGGAGGGGAGGGTAGTGGGTGGATGGTAAGGAGAGGGTAATGGGGATGGGGAGAGGGAGGGTAGTGGGTGGATGGGGAGGGGAGGGGAAGATGTAGGGAAGAGAGGTAATGGGGGTGGATGGTAGGGGAGAGGAGGTAGTGGGGTGGATGGTAGGGGAGGGGAGGGTAGGTGGATGATAGGAAGGAGGGAGGAGATGGATGGTAGGGAGGGGAGGGGTGGATGGTAGGGAGGAGAGGGTAATGGGGTGATGGGAGGAGGGAGGTAGGGGGTGATGTAGGGAGGGGAAGGGTAGGGGTGGATGGTAGGGAGGGGAGGGTAGTGGGGTGAATGGTAGGGGAGAGGGAGGGTAGGGGTGGATGGGGAGGAGGAAAGGGGGTGGATGGTAGGGAGGGGAAGGGGTAGGGGTGGATGGTAGGGAGGGGGGAGGGGGGTGGATGGTAGGGAGAGGAGGGTATTGGGGTGGATGGTAGGTGGGGGAGGAAGGGGTGGATGGTAGGGAGGGGTAGTGTATTGGGGGTGGATGGTGGATGGCAGGGAGGGAGTGCAGGGGTGGATGGTAGGGGAGGGGGAGGCAGGGGTGATGGTAGGGAAGGAGAGGGTAATGGGGGTGTGATGAGGGGAGAGGGAGTGGCATGGGGTGGATGGTAGGGGAGGTGGAGGGCAGGGGTGATGGTAGGGAGGGGAGGGTAGTGGGGTGAATGGTAGGGAGGTATGGGGTGGATGTAGGGAGGGGGAGGGTAGTGGGGTGGATGTAGAGGGGAGTGTATTGGGGTGGATGGTAGGGAGGGGGTGGGGAGGAGGGGTGGATGCAGGGGAGGAGGGTAGGGGTGGATGGTGGAGGGGAGGGTAGGGGTGGATGGTGAGGGGTAGTGATTGGGTGATGGTAGGGAGGGAAAGGGTAGGGGTGGATGGGGAGGGGAGGTAGGGATGGATGGTCGGGGAGGGGTGAGTGTATTGGGGTGGATGATTGGGAGGAGGGTAGGATGGTAGGAGGAGGGTAGGATGGATGGTAGGGAGGGGTAGTATTGGGGTGATGATTGGGAGGGGGAGGTAGGACAGTAGGGAGGAGGGTAGTGGGGATAGGAGGGGTAGTAGGGGTGGATGATTGGGGAGGAGGGTAGTGGAGAGGGGAGGGTAGTGGGATGGATGGTAGGGAGGGTGAGTGTATTGGAGTGGATGGTAGGAGGGGAGGGTGGTGGGGTGGATGGTAGGGAGGGGAGGGGTGGGGTGGATGGCAGGAGGAGGGCAGTGGGAAGTACTGAGGAGGAAGGCAGGGTGGATGGTAGGGATGGAATAGTGGATGGATGCAGGATTGGGAGGGAGTGTGACAGGGGTGGGATGGCAGGAGGCAGTGGGACGGATGTAGGAGGGGAGGGGTAGTGGATGGTAGGAGGTGGATGGCAGAGGAGTGCAGTGGGGTGATGGGGATGTGAAAGGTGGATGGGTAGTGGGAGGGGAGGTGAAGGGTGATGGAGGGAGGAGGTGGATGGGAAGGAGAGAGTAGTGGGTGGATGGTGAGGGGGAGGGTAATGGGTGGGATGGTAGGAGGGGAGAGAGGGGTGGATGGTAGGGAGGAGTGTGTAGGTGTGGATGAAAGGGAGGGGGAGGGTAGTGGGGGTGGATGGTAGGAGGGAGAGGTAGGGGTGGATGGTAGAGAGAGGAGGTAGTGGAGTGGATGCAGGAGGGGAGGAAGAAGGAGGTGGATGCAGGAGGGATGACAGTGGGGTGATGGGGAAGGGGTAGGGAGGGATGGGTAGAGATGACAGTAAGGAGGAAGGAGGGCAGAGGATGCAGGGAAGGGGAGGAGGTGGATGGTAGGAAGGGAGGCAGTGGATGGATGTAGAGGGAAGGTAGTGGTGGATGGGTATGAAGGAGGGTAGTTGGATGGAAGGTAGGGAGGGGAGGGGTAGTGAGGTGGATGCAGGGGTAGGATAGGGGGATGGAGGAGGCAGTGGGAGGTGGATGGTAGGGAGAGAGGTAGTGGGATGGTAGGGAAGGAGGAAGGATGGATGGAGGAGGAAGGGTAGTGGGGTGAAGCAGAGGGGGAGGGTGTGGGGTGATGGTAATGAGGAGGTAGTGGTGGATGGTAGGGAGGGGAGAGTAGGGTTGATGTAGGAGGGGAGGGTAGTGGGTGGATGAGGGGAAGGGGGGGGTAGTGGGTGGATGGTGAGGGGAGGGATGGTAGTGGGGTGGATGGAGGAGGAAGGGGTGAGTGGATGGTAGGGAGGAGGCAGGGGTGGATGGCAATGAGGGGAGGGGTAGTGGGGTGATGGCAGGAGGGAAGGATATTGGGATGGATGGTAGGGATGATGAGTGCAGTGTGAGGGATGGCAATGAGGGGGTGGGGAGTGGATGATGCAGGGAAGGGGATGGTAGTATGGATGGCAGTGAGGAGGGGTGTGTGGATGGGGAGGGCAGTGTGGGATGGTAGGGGAGGGGAGGTAGTGGGGTGGATGGTAGGGAGGGGGAGGGGGTGGGGTGGATGGTAGGGGAGGGAGGAAGGATGGATGGGTAGGGAGGGAAGGGTAGTGGGTGGATGGTAGGGAGGAGTGGGTAGTGTGATGGTAGGGAGGGAGGGTAGGGGGTGGATGGTAGGGAGGGGAGGGTAGTGGGGTGGATGGTAGGGAAGGGGAGGGAAGTGGATGGAGGGAGGAGGGAATGTAGTGGGGGGTGGATGGGAGGGGAGAGGGGGGTGGATATAGAAGGGGGCAGTGGGTGGATGCAGGAGGGAAGAGGCAGTGGGGTGGATTACAGAGGGAGGAGTAAGTGGGGTGGGATGGCAGGAATAAGGGGTAGTGTGGATGTAGGGAAGCGGGGGTGTGGGGTGACGGGGAGGGGGAGGGCAGGGGTGATGGTAGGAATGGGCAGTGGGTGGATGGTAGGGAGGGGGGGTAGTGGGATGGATGTAGGATGGGGGGAGGGGTGGATGGTAGGAGGGGGGGAGGATGGATGGTTGGGAGGGGAGAGTATGGGTGGATGGTAAGGAGGGGAGGGGTAGATGGTAGTGAGGGTGGGGGTAGTGGGGTGGATGGTAGGAGGGGAGGGTAGTGGGGTGATGCAGGGAGGGGGATGGTAGTGGGGTGATGGTAGGGAGGGGGAGGGTGCTGGGGTGGATGGTAGGGAAGGGGATAGTGGGGTGGATGCAGGGAGGTGGGGGTAGTGGGTGGATTTAGGGAGGGGGAGGGGTGGATGGTAGGGAGGGGAGGGGGTGGTGGGGGGTGGATGGTAGGGTGAAGGAGAGGTGTAATGGGGTGATGGTAGGGAAGGGGGGGTTGGGGTGGATGGTAGGGAGGAGAAGGTAGTGGGGTGATGGGTAGGGAGGGGGATAGGGTTGATGCAGAACATATGAGCATGGGGGTGGAGGAGAAATGTAGTGAGTGAAAGACATAGGAAATATAAGAAATGATGACACTAAATAGACAGGAAATAAATGTAAGGGAGGACA
>NW_024744839.1:11911206-11960583 GCF_018991925.1 Homarus americanus | reverse complement strand
AGTTTAGCTAGATAGTACGATACGATACGAAGTCATTAGTTAAGAGGAAAGAAGATTATTAGGAATTGAAGAAAAGGTGGTGAAACTGAAATACAGTAGGAGTAGAAAGAATCTGGCCTCAACCAGATCGCTTCATCTTCTTATTGTTCTTTTCTTTTTTCTGCTCCCTTCGGGCAGTCAGACCTTTGTATTAATATTGGTTATTTATATAATGCTGCTTATTATTATTATTTTTGTTATTAGTTACAGTGAGCCCGCCCAGGTCCCGTGTAACTTTATATTTGCTTAAATGCCCAATCCTTATCAAAAAGCCTTAGGAAAAGATCCTTCAAAATTATATTGATCTGGTTACCCTTTGCTTTTTTTCTATTGCAACGAGCCGCATATTATAGGCTATTGCAGTTAGGCTTCAATGTATAAATCCATGTTGTCTGCCGTTAGCTCTTTCCCATGCCAGTTAAAAAAGGCTATAAGCCTTGAATTTAATATTTTTCCAATAGTTTCCTCGGTAATTTCTTAACAGATACGCCCCAGTTTAACATTTATTGTCCTTACCTTCTTTATAATAAATATTTATTTTATATTTTAGTTTGTCTGGAAAGTAAACTAGTTATTACAAAGGCAAATGTTTAATAGTGTATTTAAAAATGTTTTTGGTAGATTCATGATCATATTTCGTGTAATACCTGTGAGCCAGGGGCTTTTCCTTAAATTTCCTCAGACAGTGCATCATTTCTCCCATGGTTATTTTTTGATTATTAGGTAATAAGTTATAGTCTATATATTGCCTTGGGGTGATTCTATGTATTCGTGTTCACTATCAAAATCTTCATTTTCCTCATCTGATATTTTAAAAACTTTTACCCATTCCCTTTTGAATGCTGACTCTTGTTCATTTTCCTCGTGCAATTTTGTTCCATTTTGGTCTTTAATGTATGGTGTTTTTTGCTTGTTGTGCCCCCTCATCTTGTTTATGGAAGTCCAAAATGTTTTTTTGTCTTTAGTCATGTCAGCCGCCATTATAATATCATTCCATTTTTTATTGTTTGCTTCCATACGTCTCTTTAATTTTATCTGTAGTGCTATCTGTGTCGTATATAGTGTTACGAACCCTCACCCAGCACTACAAAGAAGCACGCCATCTGTTGTCCTGATCTACCTGCCCAGCACCCACGAGCAACGCCATCTGGGGGCCCAGACAAGGTATGATAGTCTTAGTTACCCTCCGGGGTTTCCCTTCTCCCTATCCTGATTTGTTGCGTCACCTCCAATTCGAGGAGAGAGCACTTGGCTCTGGGAAGTGACCACAAGGATCATCTATCCTCTAAACCTACGTACGTGCAGTGACTACCTACCGTCTTCTACAATACTCAGCCTTATAGTCCCAGCCATCTCAGCTCCTCACTTAAGTACTAGTATCTCTTGTATTAATTTCCCCACGTCCGCAGCAGTTGTTTGTGTTTATTAATATGTATATACTGTTAATGTTTAGGTTAAGTTTGGTTAAGGGTAAATTATAGAAAGCTGAATATTTTGTTAAGGAATTTATGGTACTTTATTATACACAACAAAAACTCTCATCCTTTGTCTACCCTTTTATAGTCCGATTGTCTTTGTTTTTTTTTGTTGTTGTTGCCTGTTGGGATCTGGGTAGACTTTTAACTATATTCTAAATCCCTCAACTCAAATAAAATGGCGACCGTGAGAGAAATAGACCTATAACAGGCTCCTTTCCTCCTTGTTACCAGTGTTACTTATTCTCTATCAATTTCTGTTCACAATTGCTTACTATGGTTTAAAGTTTCTTCATATGTGTTGCATACATATTGGTATTATCGTACAGTAAGAGTGACAGATGTAGGATATTAGGTTCCAAGTGTCATAAGGCTTACCTATGTCACACGCAGTTGTGTAGTGTCTTATCGAGAACTGATCTGTTTAATGCTGTACCTCACTCCAGAGCAGGCTAACTCCATATCATTGATGATGGTATGATATCTGGGACGCCCCGCTCTTACCAGGACCCCATAATTATAAAGCCTCAATTATTGTTCTTTCATTATTCATTCAGTCAGATCACACCATTTATCGTGCTGTTAATCCGGATCTTTATATAATGCCGTAATACGCCCTACCTTCTTCAAGCCCTATCCTTGTCTAAGGATCTTCCTGCAAAATAACAATCATAAGTGTAATTTCCCTAGGTATCTTGGTTAGTTTTCGACCCTGGTTATCCACCGCCGTGATATTGGTTATCCACTTATTCATTCTTTCGTGACCTATTAGTTAATTTATCCTATTTTTTTCTTAACAATGGCTACCTTTCAGGGATGGATCTCCAGGATTTTCATTAGAAAATCCTTCCATGCCAAATTACGTTAATATCCTGGAAGAAAGAATGGAAAGAAATACTAACTATTATAATATCCCATTGCGCAAATCGACTAGAAATGTTAAAAATCATGTGATTTAAGTGTTGGTTCAACATGAAGTTTAAAAGAACTGTTGACAGATTAACGCCTATGTCCAAGAAACTTCAACCACTATCCACCTTCAATTCTCTCCCTCACTCCAGAAGTTGCTTTCAGGGTCTGGCTAGCTCCTCACCAAGAAAACACAAACGAACAGACGCCTTAGAACTGAACTAGCTAGGTTCGATTCCAAATCAAAATGAAAGAACTCGAGTTGGAGCAGGAGTCGAACAGGCCAAGTCAAGTTACCAAGTTGATAGAGGGAAGGAAAACAGGCCAAGTTGGGAGCATGAGAATGATGAACGAAATGTTTGGAGCAGGAGGTTAGACTGAAAGAATCATGGCAAGAGAGACAGTCACTTAACATCGGAGTTTAGATCAAAGGAAGTGGCATTAAGAGAGAACTAGCTGCTTTTAACCCTGTTATTGCTTTCTTCCTTTTGTTCCTGGTTTGATGAACTGATAAGGACGGTCATTTAGACTTTGGAGAAAAACAGGCTGGGAAGAATGAGGCCGTGTTTAACCAGGGTGCTTGCAGCAGTTCTAAATTGCGGTAAGGCTTGGTAGAGTTTATAATTGTTTAGGACCAGACTGATGATTTTTACATAACGTAAAAGAATATCCTCACCTCTTATGCTATCGCGCTAGATGATATTACAGGCAGAAGTTTCTGCAAACTAACCAAACCATTTTCCCCAACAATTTTGTTAGAGAGTTTGCTCAAGAAAAGCTTAGGTTTTTTAAGAAGTGGTTAGAGGTTATAGAGACCCTCCCACATTTCAGGATTTGTTAACTTGTAGTCCTGGAGGAGTGGGAAGAGTTAAGATATTTCACATCTTAGCCAATGTGATGAGCGTGGAGGTTAATTTAGGGCGTGCTGCTGATGGCTGGATGCGTACGTTTACAGGAGTCACTGGGCAGTAGAGAAACGGTACTTCCCGACATGTTAGGTCCTCTCTGATGATAACCTTGGGAACGTGAGTGGTAGGTCAAAGGTCCTACACCTACTTCCTCTGACGCAACCAAGCTACTTGTTCTTTACTGTAAAAAACCCATAATGATCCAGAATTGTAAACACCCAAAGTGTCGAATTGCTAAAAGTAGTCTTGATCCCAAGTCCAAACCAATAGCAAATACCAATGAAAGGCCCATCAGGATCTTTCTTCATTCACCTATGAGGAAAATTTCAATCATAGGGGATTCGTTCTTTCCCCATTCATACTACGTGACACGCAGCACAATCTATCCTTCCCATTAACGTCATTCCGATATATCTAACAGTATTTACTAATGAGAGTGTTCTAATCAGATTCTATCCCATTCTTCAGTCTCTTTAGCTAAAGTGCACCCAAATGTCCCTTGATGCATTGGGGAAGTGCAACAGCCATATGAAAGACCCAATGCCTGTGTGCGGCATTCATTTATTATTGGGTAATGACGGTAGGGAGATCTAGTGGTTCCTAAACATAAAGACAGTCGATCCTCCCCTACCTGGGTCAACTCCACCACTGACTTAGCAAGAAACTATTCCTCATCTTTCCCCATCCAGCTGTCACCCGGTCACAGAGTAAAAGTAAACCAAATTTCGTCATAAAAACCACTCTAATATTCTCCACCCAGAAGATCTGTACAACAAAGACAATAGTATGATGAGCCTGTTAAAGCCCAACAACCAATCCATCTTGACTAAACTCACCGCAGCAGTTGAGGAAAAAGATTTTAACACCTTCCATTATTACAAGAAGGAAGTGATGAAAGGCCCCCCTGACATGCCCATTCAGACACGGTTCAACACATCAATGGTAATCACACCTAAATAAGAACAGTATTAATTGCCCTTAACCAGATAGCATTTCAGCATTTAGAACCTGAAAATATAAAAGCTCATCCAACAATACTATTAGCTCACCACAGAATAATTTGTCAAAATACCAAAAACCTAGAAAGCCATATTGCCCATCCCAGTATATTCTACACCATAAAAATTGTTGTGATTGTGTACCATAACAAAGATTGAAGAAGGGAAATCAATTTCTGTCACAGAAATAGATATCATAATACTATCCTGAGGTTTCTTAAAAGTACCATCAAAAACGTAATCAAACATCCTTGCACCTTTTTTCATCAGTAGGTATTCCAAAGAGATCCAACTGATCAGGGCACCAATTTAAGAGCAATTTTTTTCAAAACAGGTGATGAAAGACTCGTGGACTTTATTTGTACATCAATGCTCAAAAATATGTATAGAACAATAAAAGAAATGGAATATAGAACTAAAGCATTTCTTGCCATCAAGGAATGTCCCAGAGCCATTGTTAACCCCTTGCCTGATAATATATGGGGAGACAAATAAGTAGACCTCTAAAATAGTAAGCGACAGTCGGTTTGACACTCCATCTATTAAGTCATAAACAGTTTCCTAACACATTGACACTTGCATAAAATAACCGAAGTCCGAACCATTGCTCAATCAAACTAAAAAGTCCAAGAAAATGGTAGCCCAACCCAAATTAGTTGATGATTCTTTTTCCAGGACAAAGTGTTACTTTTTCAACCATTCCAATTTCCTTAAAAGTGCTTTTCATTGTCCTATGTAGCGTTAATAAACCATCTCCTCTCAACTATATAGTCCATACCTGAATGCAAGATTTCACACTGTCGTTGAAATAATCTCATGAAACTCACAATTCAGAAGACATCCCAGAAGTCTTAGGACATGGTTTTGTTTCAGGCTGGAGTTGAGACAGATGACAGACCTATTGGAGCACTGGGTGGTTTGGAAGTGTTTATTTCCATTCATACTTTCGTAACTACAACCTATGGTATTTTTTCTCCGTGTTCATATATAATGAAGATAATGCTGAGTATAAAATTCCATATACAATATTTATACATAATGTCATCTATACAGCCGTACTATGGCTGTGTGTGTTCGTGCGTGTGTTGCCTCGTTATATTTTGAGTGGGCCACCGTCCAGAAAGGACACTGTTCTAACTGTTAATAAATATTGAATTAGTAAACTATGAGTATCACCGCTCTATTCATTCTACCCATTGATTCTCAGAAAATAACTATTGTAACTCACTTGCCTAGTAGCTCACTAGCACGCTACCTAACAGTTCACTAAGATATGTTAGATTCTACAGTAATAAAAGTCTGGGTGGTGGCAGGCTACCGTTGTAAGTATACTAAGTGTTATAATAAGAATGACATGGTTTCTCACACTAATCCATGGTTTAGAATATAACTAGAACAGGATATAATTGAGAGAAGTTAAGGACATGAAATTCAGAAAATACAATAATATATATTAAAGAAGAAATGAAGTAAAGAAAAGATTAAAGACTTACAAAATATAAGCCAAGACATATAAGATATATACTTGTAGAAAGAAAGACATTGAACATGAAAGTATTAAACTATGTACACCAGAAAAGATTAATATAAAAGATAGATATGAGCAAGAACATAAGTATATAAGTATTGAAGAATAATAACAGAAGGGAATAAATATAAGAAATATTTTAAATAAGATTATAAATATATAAATATATTGAAGAATAAAAAGAATAAGTAGGCTATATGAAATAGTATAAAGAAGAAAAAAGCCCCCCCCTTACAATAAAACAACTAGCAGCTTGTGGGATGAAATAGTAGTAAAGGGAAACCCACCCCCTTTACAATAGTGCGGGGTGTAACCGTATGGCTGGCCACTTGGCTCCCTTCCTCTGACCCAGTTGGTCACCTGCTACCTGTGAGTATTCCATATTATATTTTATCGTTTTTGTTTATGGTTCCTATGGTGTTATTTGCATTTTAAGGGTGCCTTGTGTGATCTTTGTTAATTACTATGGATGTAGTACAGCTTAGTGTGTTTGAATTGAACAAATATAACAGCATGTTGACAGTTACTACAAAAATAATTCGACACTATTCTAAATGGGCTTTATTGTTGCAGCTTTTTAGCCATGGTCACGTTGGTGTGAGCTGCTGCACTCCTAGCCTTGTATGTCAGCCCGCCAGCTAGGACACTGTCAGCCCTAGCATCTGTGCTGTTCCTCCCGGGCCCATTACCAAGTATCTGTGCCGGTTAGGTGGATACTGTATCGCCTCGTCGCCGGCAGACATGATCCATCTTTCACCACAGCTGTTACTTCACCCTGCTGTTCTATTCCAACTCTGGTTATGTACTCATCGGAGGTTCCTGGGGTTCGTGGGCTGATTTCCCGGTCCTTCACTATTCGACTGTCAACTCAGGTCACCTACTCCAGCTACTTCCACAGCTGCCACGTGATCACCACTTCTCCACGCCCTACCCAACGTCCGTGCCCTGGCGACTCTCTTGTGTGGCAAGATATCGCCCACCAACGCCGGTGCCAAGTGAGGAAGCTGCCCTGGACCTTCCCCTTGAGAGCGGATCACCGCGTTACCAGAACATTCTGCAATGCTGGTTAGAAGGAAGATTCATCTGCAGCCGTAGGAAATATCTGTACTTTGTTATATTGGTTGTTTTGTTTTAGTAATTGTTTGACTAGGTGCTGTTTATTTAATATTTGTGTGAGTGGTGTCAAGAGTTAAATTTTTGTGATTATCTTTTTCGTAAAGAGATGTCCTCTCTAACGGTTGTTTATTATCCCTTGGAAACCCATGGTGCTTGACTTCCCTTTGATAAGATCCTGATAAGGCTGGCAAGGGATTTTTACCCTACAGGCCAGGCCTTTACACCGATTATCAGCGTAAATACTTGTAAATAGACATTTTTTGTTACAAATATCCATAATCTTATTCAATATCCTTGGTGAACGCGAAAGTGTTCCACCTGACAGTAATCATTAAAAGAACCAGGGGGCGTTAAAATCTAGACCATCGACGTTATTGATATTGAAACAGTTTATTTGGCCAGAAAAATACAGAGGCAGTGGACAATAATAACAACATTGACATGGCTGAGCCAATTGAGTCTGAGCTCTCTTAGTGGCACCTGCTACATTTATTTCAAGGGAATATTATATAACATTCAATATTATCTGGGTTGATACATATAACATGGTGTTAATAAATACATATGAGAATGTTATCACGATTATCACTTTTCATTTATCTATTTTTTTACATTTATATCATAAGTACGTAAATACTCGTACGTTTTACAGTAGAGTTGATATACAGTAATCTGATAGGTGATAGAAGCAATACAACATGGGTTGCGTTAGGGTAAAACCAGGAGACAGACACATTCAGGATAATGGCTTGACTGTCAATATATAACACCGATCTACAGCCAAAATGCTTAAAATTGTAAATTGGCTCTATTTATGAAGATATGGGATCCAGCCCGTAGCCAATATCCTTGACTGGAAAAGGGGGGGGGGGGTCGAGGTGAATAAACTAGTTTTGAGGGGGTGGGGGACAGGCTTGTACTCAATGGACCAATTGTGCGACTTAAATTGATTTTAACACTGTTTGCTTTTCTGGCAACCTTGAGGACAGGAAGTGGATGGTGCAATCAAAACTCAGGTATTACATCTCCCTACTTACTGGATTGCATCAATTCTCTCATGGAAGTCATACAATGTATACATGTCATATTCCTTTCTAAAGTCTCTTTTCAGTGTTTGCTTTTTACATTGATGATTTTTTAGCCAAATTTAAACAAATATGCCTTGTAATTGCGTGAACGAACCTTCGCCAGTGGTTGAATCGGAAAAGGAAAGCTTGCCTTTTGCAGTGCCAATGGTGTGGTTGAAACCAACAGATCACGCAAGCAATTGCTACTATTGCATGGTGTCTCCAGTGAAGAAAGGTATTTGCTAGAAGAAATAGTGGACTTTACAATAACCGAGCATACCATCTGCTATACGCCCGGTACCTCACGGAGAAGGACCACACACTTCTGAGCCCCCAGACTCATTCTCCCTGGAGTCAGAGGACGAAGAGGATGACGGAACCTGCGAAACCAGTGAGCCTTCAACTTCACAGGACACTGATTTCGTTCGTAACTTGACATCTTCTGAACTGCACAAGATAACTCAGAATGAACTTAACGACCATGTCAGAGATTTGGAATAGCCAAAGAGTAAGGCAGAACTGTTGGGCTCCAGACTGCAGCAGTGGAATCTCCTTTGCTGAAAACGTTAGAGTGTAATTTTCGTGACCGTCAAAAAGAATTCACCCCATTCTTCAGCATGGAAGCTAACCTTGTAGCCTTCAATGACATCAATGGTCTTGGTGGCAGCCCTCAGCATTATTCATAATCCTGATGAGTGGAGACTAATCATTGATTCATCGAAGTTGAGTCTAAAAGCTATTTTGTTGCATGTTGGCAACGTGTTGTCATCAATTCCAGTTGGTCATGCTGCCCACATAAAGGAAACATGACAACACGAAGCAACTTTTGAACTGTAAAAGTTATAACAAACATCTTGCTTGGACTGTAGCCAGGCTTCACTAGGTATTGCTGTTTTTTGTGTAAATGGGATGGTCAGGCAAGGACTTTCCCGTTACATCAAAAGGGATTGCCCACTTCGACACTCACTGGAACCTGAAACAAAAAATGTTCAGTATCCTCCACTTGTAGAATCGAGCAAGATTTTGTTACCAACCTTACACATCAAACTGGGCCTCATGAAGAATTTTGTTAAGGCTATGAATAAACGCGAGCAGCCTTTAAGTACCTACAGTAGGTGGTAAATTTCCAAAGCTCAGGGAAGCAAAAATCAAGGAGTGCGTTTTCGTTGGTTCACAGATCCGCGAGCTCCCTAGAGATGAGGAGTTTGATTGTATCCTGAGTGGTGAAGAGAAGACAGCTTGGAATGCTTTCGGGTTAGTGGCAGCCAATTTTCTCGGAAATACCAAAGCTGGCAATTACAGGGAGCTGATGGAAAATCTGCTGTTGTCCTATCAAATAATGGGCTGCATTATGTCCTTGAAGATACATTTCCTCCATTCTCATCTGAATGTTTTTTTCCGGCCAACTGCGGAGCAGTCGGCGATGAACATGGTGAACGTTTCCACCAGTACATCTCAGCCATGGAGATAAGGTTACCAGGGAAAATGGAGTCCATCAATGTTAGCAGATTACAGCTGGACAGTAACAAGAGATGCCCAGAACTTGAATACAAGAGACAAGCAAAAAAGAGTCGGATTTAATCAAGATAAGTAAGTGACCATTATACGTTACTAATATATTGTATACAGCGTGCTCAACATACTATTATCAAGTTGAGCTGTAAAGGTGTGAATTTGGATGTATTTTCTGTTCTTGGATGTCCCGGACTTCATCCGTACTTTCGAGCACGGTATGTGCTAGGAGGAGGACCAAGATGTTAGTGTCCCGAGCAGCAACAACAATGCTTGATGCTCGGCTTCCGTGACAAAGTCAGGATTTGAGTATTCCACCTGCTCCTGTTTGCTAAACCCACCCGATACTACAATAATCTTGTTACTTGGTGCTTGCAGAATCGGCTGTCGGGACAAGAATGCTGCTAGAGCAGCCTTATTCTCGGCAAGGACAATAAAACTCTCCCATTTTGGTAGAAGTGGCACATCCCTGCTCTGCACCTCTCTTTTCACTGGTACTGCTCCTTTCCCCCCATCTTGTTCTGGTTTCACTTTTGTTTGAAGTTTCATAATACCTGTCAAAGATGACGTCTATGCGGGTAAATGATGCTTCACTCTTCAAGACAGACGCAACGAATACATCTGCCAAATCCCCAAATGTTCTGGCATTCTGTAGTTTGCCAATAGCTAACACGAGAGCCCGACCATCAATGATATAAGCGTTACTTCTTCATCAAGGTCTGTTGTTTGCAGGCTTGGCGGTCAAGTTGTTTTGCTAATCAGTACCTCTGACAGAATCGCCTTTGAGCCTGACCGGAGATCACTATTCATTTATACAATGGCTACAGGGACATCGTTTCCTGACTGGAAAGCAGCGATCAGACGTTGAAGAAGCTTTCTATCTGCTTTGATGACTTTTTGTGGGCTAGTTGTGGATTTCTTTTGTTCCACTTCATAGAAAGAAGAGAAGGTCAGAGATTTGTTCGTGGGTAATATGTCACTGAACTTCACCTGTTTGTCACGGTAAGCCTTAAGTCTTTCTTCAACAAATATGATCAGCTGCTCTTGTCCTTTCTGATGAGCCATCAGGAGGTCTTTTTCAAATTTCTTTGTAATAATATCCTTTGTGGTAATGTTTTGCAAGTTTGGAAATGCAGCCACTGAGAACAATTTGAAGGCCTGCAATGTTGTCAATAGGTTATCGTCATCTTGTAAGTCATGTTTCTGTCTGGCTTGGTTGCATTCATTGTGTGTGAAGGCGTCCTCTGACCCTATTCCATACACATATTTTGGTTCACTGGCGAGATGAGATCGGAGGTTATAAGAGAAGGCCCATCTGCTCAAGGCTGATGTTTTGGCGATGCCGATGACATCACCGCCTTCTTCCTAGTGCCGTTCAGCCATTCCTGGCTTTGAATAGGATCCACTTGATTAAACGACTGGTTTGACCGCTTCACTACAAAGTTCCTTTTATCAAACTCAGCCTTCACATCACCAGGAAGCTGGTGCATCTCACTGATATACGCTGTCCCCCAGCGGGCATAGTTTATGTGGTTATACCTCATGAAGAAAGGAAGCTTCATTTGGAAGGCGTGCAGATGCAGTTCCCAAAGACCACCTCTCTATGCTCTGGTGAAGAGGAGGAGAACTTGTATTATCTACATATAACGGAATGTAACCAAAGGTACAGGGGTCCAGATCTAGGAATAAGTTTTCCCTTCTGTAAAAGATTGTGTAGTGGGTTTTATTCGAGGCTTAAGGTCGTTTATTACATTATTACCCAGTTTCTGACTTTGGTCAAATCTCTGTTCATATTTCTTATCGAGGAATGGAGATCTCAGTAATTGGCAAAGAGATTACTATGGTCTGCATAAAAGGTTAGAGTTTACTAATGAGCAGGAGTGGACTATATCATTTGTGTACAGTACAACAAGAATAGTATTAGGCCGAGAATGGAGCCTTGAGGGACGCCATACAAAAGAGGTGAGGAGTGTGACTGATGATTATTATAGCAGACATACTGTTTCCTCTTAGGCAGATACGAGGTAAACCAACTGTGGGATAAGCTTATAACGCCATAATGTTCAAACTTTGACAGGAGGATGGTATGGTCGACAGTATCAAAGGCTTTAGAGAGGTGAACTGACTATC
The DNA here is from genome assembly GCF_018991925.1 of Homarus americanus. Lineage (NCBI taxonomy): Eukaryota > Metazoa > Arthropoda > Malacostraca > Decapoda > Nephropidae > Homarus > Homarus americanus. The sequence continues at coordinate 11,948,901 of NW_024744839.1, read as the reverse complement.
ATCAAAGGAGTTCAGGATGTCATTAGTAAAGAACACCAGAGCATTCTCAGTTGATCTTTTTGCTCAAAATCCAGACTGGGAATCTGAAGCAATTTTCAGTTTATAAGAACATAAGAGCATAAGAATGGAGGAAACTCCAGTATGGGCCTATTGGCCCATACTGGACAGTCCCATGTACACTCAACCCCTATTGCTCATATATCCACCCAACCTATGTTTGAAGCTATCCAGCGTATTCGAGTTAATGATGATATTTGGTAACTTGTTCTACTCGTCCACTACTCTATTTCTAAACCAATGTTTACCTATTTCGCGCCTAAATCTAAATTTGTCTAATTTAAAATCGTTGTTACGAGTTCGCTCCTGGTAGGATAGTTTGAGTACCTTTGCAATGTCTTCTTTGTTTAGCCCTGACTTCCATTTATACACCTCTATCATATCGCCCCTCACTCCACGTCTCTCGAGGGAGTGCAAATTAAGATGCTTTCACCTGTCTTTGTACTCAAGGTTCCTTATGCCCGGATGACCTTGCTATTCTTGTAACTAACACTCCTTTGTATGAATCCAAGGGTTCTAGGTAATTTCACTCCCTGTAATTTGACTCGGGTTATTTGACCCCCTGTAATTTGACTTCCGGTAAGTTAACTCCCAGTCAATTTCACTCCCGGTAATTTCACCATCATTAAATGTATATATATATATATATATATATATATATATATATATATATATATATATATATATATATATATATATATATATATATATATATATATATATATATATATAAATCATTTAAAAAATAATATTAGAAACACTTCCTAAAAAAATAAGAATTAAAATATGTTTCAGTGTTCTATAAGTGCTGAACGGCTGGTTGCAGTAGCTGCCAAAGGTTGGATAATCCACTCCTGTTTCAATAAATAATTATAATAGTAATGGTATTAGATTTAACATAAATATAGTTTGATTGAATTAAAGTAGTTTTGAAATCTAGTTTAAGCAAGCATTTAAATTTTAGAATTTTAAAAATCCAGAAGATGGCAGCACCAGAGGTGCGGCCCAGTTGAGTGAGTTGACCCGTTCAGTCGTCCAACTGCTGCTTCCAGGTGAGGGTTGATCATAGTTCATTCGTATACCCTTGTTACCATGCATCACGTCATTACCAGCAACCGGGAAAGGGAGAAACTTGTAGATGATTTGAATAACATATACGAAGCACAGAAAAGAAATGCCGATGGATCTAAGACTTATTGGAAATGTAAAGTGAAGTGTTGGAAAGCTCGAGTCCACTCCCTGAAGCATGATGAGGATTATGGCATAATTAAACTTGTCGATGAACATCATCATAGTTCTTCTGTTGTAAAACCCAAAGTTCGTAAAAGTTTAGCTGACTTGAAGGTTGCAGCAATCCCTTCCCAGGAATGTTCTCGTTCACTTACTGCTGTTACTAGTGCAAACTTAGATGAAAATGAAATGGCAGAGCTACCATCCACTTCATGTTTAAGTCTGAATATAAGGAAATGGCGTCAAGCAAAAGTGAGTGCCCCTCCAATTCCCCAGAATCGGTCAGGCTATAAAATTCCTGATGAATGCAGATTCCTTGATTCTGGCGAACTTGTCCTGCAGTTTGATAGTGGTGAAAATGACGTAAATAGATTACTTGTGTTTCCAACGGATAAGGGTCTGGATGACTTGGTGCATGTAAAACATTGGGCAGGTGATGGAACTTTTAAATGCTGTTCAATTATATTTCATCAGTTGTACACCCTTCATGTTCAAGTTGGGAAATTTAGTGTTCCAAGATTATTTGCACTTCTTCCGAACAAGACGCAAGAAACGTACACTCGACTATTCACAAAGCTACTAGAACTACATCCTGGATTATATGAAATATTAGGGATTTATGTGAGTCCTGAGAGGGACATTCCTGGACTGGGGTGGGGATGACTTATGTCACTTCATCCCTTTGAGATGTATTTATGTTTTTTGTATCTCAATAAACGTATCAATCAACTACATCCAGGTTTGAACCCTGAAGAAGTATAAATATTTGAACAAACGGCTGCAGGTTATTCTTGCTAGACATAATCCAGAGAACAAGATTGACTTTTTACGAGCAATAGCTCATAACCTGCATCATTATTAAATGCAATGACTTCTAATATTTTCATAAATGTTTTAATAAATGTTTTTAATACATGTTTTTAATTCAGAGAACAGTAGATCTTAACCTGCATCATGTTTAAATGTTTGTATAAATAACCTGTATTATTAATTGCAGTGACTTCAAACGTTTTTATAAATGTTTTTAATTCAGAGAACAACTTTGACTTTTTACGAACAATAACTCATAACCTGCGTCATTACCAATTGTCTTAATAAATAAACGCAATGTTTTAAATGTTGGTGAAATTACCGGGAGTGAAATAACCGGGAGAGAAAGTTTTGAATTTAATTGAATTGAATAGAAAGTATATTTATCCAGAAAAGCACAGATACAGAGTGGATAATAATAACAATATTAACATGGCTGAGCCAGTTGAGAACCTGAGCTCTCCTGTAGGCACCTGATATATACTATACATTTATCTCAAGGAAGTATTATGTAACATTTAGTATCATCTGGAATAGTACAATAGCAAGGTGGTAATAAGAACATCTCATAATGTTACCACGGTTATCACTTCAAAATTTATTAATTTATTTATTTTTCTTTATTTTTGTATACATAAATTACAGTGGAATTGAAAAACATGAGTAGAATGGGGGAGCAGTGCAACATGGGTTGTGTAATAAGATTGAACAAGAGGACAAAGCTGTCAGGATTATGACTAGTTGGCAAATATGTTTATTGCAATGGTAATTACTTATCTATTTACATGATAATTTCCGATAAAACGGTTTTAATGGTACAATAAAAATAGGTACTGTAAATATAGTAGATGTTACAAGAAATATTAATACTTAGACAATAGATATTTTTTAAGAGATGATTTAAAGGAAAGGAGCGTAGTCTTTGCTGGGATGGGTGGGGGTAAGTTGTTCCACACATTCACACCGTGATATTTTATGTTGATCTAGGACTGAGAGGAGTGCATGGGGGGTGGTCTTAGTAGCTCTGGATGCCTTAAGTTGTATCTCTGATTATTCCGGAACTGGAAATAATTATTGTCAAGCAAGTGATTGACAGATTTGTAAACAAAGAGGGCACAGCAGTAGATGTTAATATCTTCGAATTTAAAATTTTTTTATGTAGCAAATTTCTCGTTTGTGTGATTTGTTTTTTCAAGTAGGTCATTGTCCGTACAACTTTCTTTTGTGCAGTAACCAGAGATTGTGTTTTTGAAGAGCCAGAGGCCCCCCATAGTGTGTGACAGTGTATCATGTTGGTAGACAAGATCATGATAGATTTCTTTCATTGCTGTGAGAGTGAGTGACCGTCGAGTGTGATACATAAGAACATAAGAACATAAGAAAGTGGGATACTGCAGGAGGCCGACTGGCCCATACAGGGCAGATCCCTTTCACACCCATCCCAGCACTTCCATGTGCCTATCCAACTTCGTCTTGAAGCTCCCTAGCGTCCCCGATCCTACTATAGCACTCGGTAGCCTATTCCACATATCCACAACTCTATTACCAAACCAGTGCTTGCCTATATCCTTTCTGAATCGGAATTTATCTAATTTAAAGCCATTTGTTCTAGTTATTTCGTTATTACTGAGCTTCAGAACATCTTCCATTTTACCCTTGTTAATCCCACTTACCCACTTGTACACCTCTATCATATCTCCCTAACTCTACGCCTCTCTAATGAATGTAAGCCTAAGCTTTTCAGTCTTTCTTCATATGGAAGGTTTCTAATATTATGGATCATTTTTGTCATTCTTCTTTGTACTCTCTCCAAAGAATCTATGTCCATTCTATAATAAGGACACCAGAACTGAACCGCATAATCCATGTGTGGCCTCACTAATGCTAGGTAAAGTTTCAAGATAACGTCAGCAGTTCTGTTACTCACAGACCTAGATATGAACCCAAGAATCCTGTTTGCCTTGTTGCGAACGCTAATACATTGTTTTCTAGGTCTCAAGTCGTTGCTAACAAATACACCTAGATCTTTTCACAAACTGAGTTTTCTATTTCCGTGTTATCTAGTTTATACTTAACGTTTGTATTCGTCATCCCTATCTGTAGTACCTTGCATTTATCAGTATTAAAATTCATTTGCCAGTCTACTGACCACTCATGTAAGGTATCTAGATCTCTTTGAAGGTGTTCAAAGTCACTGTCTGAATTTATCACTCTCCCCATTTTGGTATCATCTGCAAATTTACTAATCCTACTAGTTATACCTAAATCAAGATCATTAATGAATATAACAAACAGCAGAGGGCCTAATACAGATCCCTGGGGAACTCCGCTTTTGACCGCACCCCAGTCTGACTTAAATCCATTTATGCTGACTCTTTGTTTCCTACCAGTTAACCATGACCTAATCCATTTTAATAATGATCCACCTATTCCATGTGCTTCTACCTTCCTTATCAATCTCTCATGAGGGACTCTATCGAATGCTTTACTGAAATCTAAATAAATTATATCATATGACTTATCATTATCTACCGCTTCATATACTTCTGAGAAAAAGCTAAGCAAATTTGTGAGACAAGAACGTCCCTGGGTGAACCCGTGCTGAGAAGAATGAATTAAGTTGAATGTTTCAAGGTGGCTTCTGATTTTTGTAGCAATAATTGACTCTAGCAACTTGCCTATGATTGACGTGAGACTAATGGGACGGTAATTTGATGCAATTGATTTATCACCCTTTTTGAAAATCGGAACTACATTTGCAAGTTTCCAAGCTTCTGGCACTAGGCCCGATTCTAATGACTTATTAAATAAAACTGCTAATGGATTACTCAACTCATCTCTACATTCTTTTAATACTCTAGCATATACCTCGTCTGGACCAGGCGATTTATGAGGCTTCAGTTTGTTAATTACTTTAAGCACATCGTTACTAGTAATATTGATATTCATCAACATATTTTCTATACTGTCGTTATATACCTTATGAACTTCTGGAAACTGTGCTAGGTTTTCATTTGTGAATACGGAGCGAAAATGACTATTTAACGTACTACACATTTCTAACTCATCATCAGTCATTTCTCCTATCGTAGTTTTAAGGGACCTATTGTATCTCTAACCTTTGATTTATACAGTTGATAAAAAGCTTTGGGGTTATTTTTCGATTCGTTTGCTACCTTGATTTCATAATTTCTCTTTGCTTTCCTAATTTCTGTTTTTACCTGTCTTGTTAGGTTCTGATAGTAACCAAGTAAGTGATTTTCGCCTTTCTTAACTTTTCTATATACTCCTTTCTTTTTCCCTAGAAGATCTAAGAGTCTATTATTCATCCATTTTGGTTGGTTCCGTATCGATCTGAATTTTCTTTTAGGGATGTGTTTATTTTGAGCATTATTGATTGTCGCAATAAATTGTTCATAAGTAGCTGCTAAATTAAATTCGGGGTTATCTCGTCCTAAGTTGACAGTTTCCGGAGGTGTGGGGGGGGGGATTAATCTTTTGACCATAGGGTCATCCCTTAGGTCTCTCCTTAAGCTACCGTAATTAGCCTTTCTAAAATCCGGGATCAAGGCCGAATTTTCCTTCTTCCTGCCATCCCATATTATGTTAAAATATATGGCTTTATGATCACTGTTTCCTAGTTTGTCTCCAATCCCAACATCTTTTACTAGATTTTCATTATTACTGAGAACTAAATCGAGGATATTATTTCCTCTAGTGGGCGAGTTTATGAATTGATATAAAAAACTATCCTGTACTACTTCTAGAAAATCTTCAGATTCATTATCGCTAAGTTGATTTTTCCAATCTATGCCTAAAAAGTTGAAATCGCCTAGAATACATACATTGTTTCTTTCAGATGCCTTCTTTATTTCCTGCCATAGCAATTTACCATCGTTCCTACTCAAATTAGGCGGTCTATATATATCACCAATGACTACGGATTCACTGCCCTCACCAATCTCTACCCAAATACTTTCATTGTCGCTATTTGTTTTAATGTTTGATTTATTGCAGCTTTTTAATGACACCCTGATATACACTGCTACACCGCCACCTCTCCTTCCTACTCTGTCACTATTTATTGATTTTTCTGTGAATGGCTTGTATGTGGTTTCTCCATTTAAGTTTCTCATCAACAATAACACCGAGAAATTTAGTATTTTGTTCGCGTTTGAGGACTGTATTACCAAGGTACAGGGGGCCCAAGTCGGGGGTAAGTTTTTCCTTCTGTGAAAGATCGTGTAGTGGGTTTTCTCAAGGTTTAAGGTCAGTTTATTACGTATTACCCAGCTCCTGACTTTAGTTAATTCAGGGTTCATAGTTCTCATCAAGGAATGGAGGTCTGAGTTGCTGGTATAGAGATTACTATAGTCTGCAAATAAGTCGTATTTTATGAGTGAGCTGGCGTGGACTATGTCGTTTATGTAAAACAAACACAGTATTGGACCGAGAATGGAACCTTGGGGGACTTCATACAAGATTGGCGAGGAGTCAGATTTGTGATTATTATAGCAGACATACTACATCCTATTGGACAGATACGAGGTAAACCAATTGTGGGACTGGCCCCTAACGCCATAATGTTCAAGTTTTGAGAGGAGGATGGTATGGTCGACAGTTCCGAAGGCTTTAGAGAGGTCCAAGAATATACTGACTGTGAACTGACTGTCATCAAAGGAATTTAAGATGTTATTAGTAAAGGATAGCAGAGCACTCTCAGTCGACCTTCTAGCTCTAAATCCAAACTATGAGTCTGTAAAGATGCTATTGGCATTGCAGAAGGAATTTAGTTTATTACATGCTAGCTTTTCCAGTATCTTACTCAAGGCTGGGAGGACTGATGTGGGGCGGTAATTCTTGAAGAGATCTTTGTCCCCAGATTTCTTATATGCTGGGTGAACTTTAGCAATTTCCAGTTTATCAGGAAAGACACCACTAGTGAAGGAGGAGTTACAAATGTGTAGGAGAACAGGTAGTAATAAGTGGGCTACTTTCTTAATGATGCTCATTTGTATATTGTCTTCGCCTGATGCTGCATGTTTGGACATTTTTATGATGGCCAGTAATTCATCTGCTGTGACAGGGGATAAGAACAGCTCATTTTGCTGTCTGTTTTGCAGGTAGGCTCTAAATTCCTCATGGTGATCTGGGATGCTCTCTGCAAGATTTTTGTCAACATTAATAAAATATTCATTGAAGTGGTTAGCAATGTGGGAGGGTTCCGTTACAACTGAGTCTTTTATCATAAAAGCTGAGTGGGGGGCCGAAGGCTGAGTGTTCCTGTTCTGAATAGAATTTATGATATTCCAGGTTTTCTTACTGTCGCCTTATGCTGACTGGAGCTTATTTGTATAATAGTTACGTCTGGCGTTTCTAACTGCTTCAGTTACTCTATTTCTGATACTTCGGTAAGCATCACCAAAAGTTATGGGTCTTCTCGCAAATTTCCTTTGGAGTTTGTGTTTTTCATTTATCATTATCTTAATTTCGCTTGTGATATAGGGTTTGGAAATGGATACAGTTTTCACTGACTTAGTCTTGAGCGGGAAGCATTTATCAAAACAAGCATTGAAAATGCAAGAGAAGTTGCAGCAGTTCACGTTAGGGTTGTCGGAGGCATAGACAAGATCCCAGTTAGCATTCATGAGGATGTTTTTTAAAAGGAGCATGTTGTCGGTGTAGTAGTCTCGGTATTGGATTGAGACTCTACTAGGCCTTCAGGTCTTGTAGCTGTTTTATACATGGCAAAAACTGGGAAGTGATCTGAGATATTGTTATAAATAATTCCACTTGCAAGATTGTTAGGAGTGTTGTTAGTCCAGATATAATCTATCACAGTGGCAGAGGTGGCAGTTACTCTAGTGGGTTTGGTTATAGTGTTGAAGAAGAGTTGAGAATGACAGAGGTCAAATTATCAGAAGTCAAACTACCGGCCACCAAATCCAAGTACTTGTTTCGAGCAAATACACATTGTTTATTTGGCTTAAGATTCCTCCTTATAATTACTCCTAAATCTTTCTCGCAGTCGGATTTCTCTATATCATCGTTGTTCATGTGGTATCTGGTTTCCCTGTTTACATCTCCTAAACTGAGTACTTTACATTTGTCCACATTGAATTTCATCTGCCATTTTTTTCCAGACCATTCGAAAATTTTTTTTTTGATCTTCCTGTAGTTTTGCGGAGTCCTCGTCAAATTTAATCACACGCCCTATTTTAGTGTCATCAGCAAATCTACTTAAGTTGCTGTCTACGCCGATATCTATGTCGTGTATGTATATAATAAATAATAATCGTCCAAGTAGTGAGCCTTGGGGTACTGCACTAGTGACGTTCCTCCAATCGGATTTAGTTCCGCTAATGCTCACTCGCCGTTTCCTGTCTTGTAACCACGCCCTAATCCATTTTAGAATAACTCCTTTAATGCCATGAGCCTGCATTTTTCTTATTAGTCTTTCATGGGGGACTCTGTCGAAGGCTTTGCTAAAATCGAGATATACCATATCATAATTGTGCCCCTCGTTCAATGATTCGAAAACAGCTGGGAATCATTGATCAACTTGTGCTTCTTCAGGTGATTTCAAATAGAGTTTGAAATGATTGCTTCCAGTAATTTGCCTACAATTTATGTTAAACTGATTGGTCAGTAGTTAGAGGATAGTGATCTATCTCCCAGATTGAAAATCGGTATTACATTCGCTATCCTCCAGGATTCTGGTACTATGCTTGATTTATTTTCTTCACTATCTCTGTATATAGTCGGTGCCTCGGGTATCATGTTTAAATCTCTGGTGGTGAAAACTGTTGAAAAATATTTATTCAGACTATTGCTCATTTCTCCGTCGTTATCAGTTAGCTCGCCGGTATCTGACTGTATTGGTCCAGTCTTTCTCGTGTTTTAGTTTGAAACATTTGAAAGAATCCCTTGGGGTTTGACTTCGCCTCCCTTGCTACCTTCAGTTCATTATTCCTCTTTGCTTTTCTTATCTCGGTCTTAACCCTTCCGGCCAATACCTTATAGTAATCTTGAAGATAAACTTCACCACGATATATTCTCCTACCTACAGCCTTCCTTTGTCTAATAATATTCTTTAATAAATTATTCATCCATTCAGGGTCATTGTTGTTTGATCTGAGTTTTCTGTATGGTATGTTCAGCCTTTTTGCATTAAGTTACTCATTGTGTGAATTGTTTTGGAACTCGTCAACCTCAGATCTCGTGATCAGGTCATCCTCAACCGTCAGGTCTCCAGATAAGGTGAGGTCGCCCTCTGTGGGTACATTGTGTGAGGTCACCTCATGTGAGGTCATGTAATTCACCCCCAAGTGTGATACCCCTTTTCTCAGCTGCCCCTTCAAACTATCAAAGTTTGCCCTTCTGAAATCAGGGACTTTAGTGGAATTTGCCTTGCTGCTGCCCTAAAATTCAAATTGGAATTTTATTTCTTTGTGTTCGCTGTTAGCAAGTTCGTTCCCTACCTCGACATTACTTTTGGGGTTTCTCTGTTCGACAGAACTAAATCGAGTATATTATTACCCTGGGTGGTTTCGGTTATATGGTGACTTAGGAAACAGTCCTGGATTGTTTCAAGAAAATTCTTTTGATTCTGAGGTACCCGTAAGGTCGATCCAATCTATTTGGCTAAAGTTAAAGTCGCCTACTATACAGACTTTGCTATGTATGGAAGCCCTGCGCATTTCATCCCAAATAAGTCGCTCATTAACTATATCAAGAATAGGAGGTCTCTATATCACTCCTGCGATTAATTTTTCCCTAACATCGATTAATTCTATCCAAATTGTTTCTGTATTCAGTTCAGTTTATATTTCCTTATTTATTTCACACTTCATATTATCCCTGACATAGATTGCTACTCCTCCTTTCCTAATCTGCCTATCAGTATGGAATAATTTGTAACCTGCAATTTGGTATTCGGTAGGTAACTCTCGTGAGTCTAAGTTTATCCATGTTTCGGTGAATTCTATGATATCGATTTTTTCGGTACGTACCAACGCCCTGATTTCATCCATTTTGTTTCTCTTATTCCTACTGTTTGCGTAGTAGACATTAAAGTTAGTCGTGTTCTGAGTCCTCTCTTTGACAAGTTTAGGTTTTAACTTCCTGCCTAATTTAGTTTTGTCATCATTCCTTGCACTATTTCTCTGTAACACAACTAGTAAAGGAGGGGTTACAAATGTGTGAGAGAACATGTAGTAATAGATGCACTTCTTTCCTTAATGGTGCTCATTGGTATATTGTCGTCGCCTGCTGCTGCATCGTTTGTCCTTTTTATTATGGTCAATAAATCATCTGCCGTGAGAGGGGACAAGAACAACTAATTTTTTCTGTCTGTTTTGCAGGTATGCTCTAAATTTCTCATGGTGATTAGGGATGCTCCCTTCAGGATTTCTGCCAACATTGATAAAATAATCATTCATGTGGTTGACAATGAGGGATGGTTCCGTTATAACTGTATCATTTATCATAAAAGCTGAGCGGGGAGCCGGTGGTTGAGTGTTCCTGTTCCGGATAGAATTGGTGATACTCAGGTTTTCTTACTGTTGCCTTATGCTGACTGTAGCTTATTTGTATAATAGATACGTCTGGCATTTCTAACTGCTTGTGTTACTCTATTTCGGAAACTTTGGTAAGCATCACCGAAAGTTATGTGTATTTTTGCAAATTTTCTCAGGAGTTTGTTTTTCTTTTATCATTGTCTTGATTTCACTTGTGATATACTTTAGGGCTTGGAGATAAATATACTTTTTACTACCTTAGTCTTCAGAGGGAAGCATTTATCAAAGCAAGCATTGAGGATGCAAGAGAAGTTGCAGCAGGTCACGTTAGGGTTGTTGCAGGCGTAGACACGATCCCACTTAGCATTTATTAAGTTGTTTTCGAACAAGAGCATACTGTCGGTGCAGTAGTCTCTGTATTTTATTGTGACTTTACTAAACCTTTCAGAATTTGTGGCTGCTTTATACATGACGAAGCCTGGGAAGTTTTCTGAAATATTGTTATAAATAATTCCACTTGCAAAATTGTTAGCAGTGTTGTTAGTCCTGATATGATCTAACACAGTGGTAGTGTTGGCAGTTACTCTCTTGGGTTTGGTTATTGTGTTGATACAGGGAGAGTTACTTGTGAGGGAGAGCTAGTGGTGAAGGAGAGTTAGCTATGAGCGAGAGTTAGTTGTGAGGGAGAGATAGTTGTGAGGAATAATTAGTTGCGAGGGAGAAGTTACTTTTGAGAGAGAGTTAGGAAGGAGGGTTGGTACAGGGAGGGTTAGTTGTGAGGGAGAGTTAGTTGTGAAGGAGAGTTATGTGTGAGGTGGTTATGATACAGGGAAAGTTAGATGTGAGGAATATTTAGGTATGAGGAGATTTGGGTGTAATGGAGTGTTAATAGAGGGAGAGTTAGGTGTGAGGGAGAGTTGATACATAAGAACACAAGAAAATTAAAATTGGAGAAACTACAGTGGGCCTATTGGCCCATACTAGGCAGCACCATTTACACCCAACCCCTATCGCTCATGTATCTGTCTAACCTATGTTTGAAGCTACCAAGCGTGTTCGAGGTAATGACAATATCGGTAACTTGTTCCACTCGTCCACTATTATATTTCCAAAACAGTATTTACCTATCTTGCGCCTAAATCTAAATTGATCTAATTTACAACCAATGATATGAGTTCGCTCCCGGTTGTATTGTTTAATTAAGTACCTTTGTTATATCACCTTTTTTAAACCCCGACTTCCATTTATACACCTCAATCATATCGCACCTAACTCTACGTCTCTCGAGGGATTGCAAATTCTGATGCTTTAATCTGTTTCTGCACTCAAGGTTCCTAATGCCCGGGATTAATTTTGTCATCCTCCTCTCAATGCTTTCTAGGAATTACATATATCCACTGATAAAAGTGAGTGTTTCAAAACACCGAAGGTGGTGGCAACTGACTGTCACCACTTTTGGTATTTGAAAACACCTATCTAAAGTGTTTCCAAATCTATGTTTTGGAGTTTCAAAACACCAATACTGGGTGTTTCAAGACACTGTTACTGGATTTTAAAAACATCAATACTGTTTTTTTTAGTATACACTTTATATGCCTATTAGGCTATCAAAGAACCTGTGCTAGGTGGGTAGATGTTTTTTTTTATAGTGGCACCCTGGATTTTTTTATGTACTGGGCCCATGTTGCCAACCGCACTCTATGACACAAAGCCACATACAGAGATATGGTATATTGACAACATGTAGGTAAATTTAAGACACTCGGTAGAAGAGAAATATTAATCGGCCTTGGTGGGTGTCGACCCCAGTGTTTCAAGACATTGTTACTTGATTTTCAAAACACCAATACTGTGTTTGAAGACACCACCCCAGTGTTTCAAGACACTGGTGCCGGATTTTCAAAACACCAATACTGGGTATAAGAAGACATCACCCAGTGTTTTGATACACTTTTATTAGAGTTTCAAAACACCAAGATTGGGTGTTTTCATAACAACTGTGTTCAAGCACCTTTTAACTACGAAAATTTTAAATTATGCTTTCCCAATAACTATGATTGAATGTGTTTAAGTAAACAAAAATTTCTGTACAATACGTATATTTTCATTGCAGGAATAAAATACAGGCATAACATCAGTGTGCAATAGTGTTTTAGCTGTGACAGGACATCAAACTATCTCAGTTGTTAACACTTGCCTGAATGAGTGTAGATTCGTCGCTAGTACCTTTGATGCAGCTGAGCGAGATATCAGGTAATCTCACGGCATGTCATTTTTGATACAGTTGTAAATTGGTTGATAGTTGAAATCGTCACAGCTGTCCTGGGTTGTACTTGTAATTATCTTAGCTTGTAAGTTAAACAAGACACACAGGTAATGTTCTCTTCACTCGTTCTTCCGTGGTTTAATGTAACACACGTGATGATTTTCTACTTATATTGGGTAGTAATGTCTGTAGAACTATTTGGTATTGGCAGACTAATGAGCATTAGCTATTAGCTTGTAATTAGCTGATATATTTAGAGAGAGGCACAGCCCGGAGAGCTGGTCTCAAGACACGACTTTAAGGCATTGTGTCAGGCTGTGAACTGGTGAGAACTGGGCTGAACTCTTTGAGTCTGGTGACTGTTGGTTGGAGAGTAACCACACTTCAACACGGCCATTAACAAAACAGACTTCCCACACACTGAAGGTTGAGTCTATAGTTTTATGGGCTGTACACCCGAGAAGGTGTGAAAGAACAAATGTTTATGGGCAGTCCACCCTAGGAGGTGTGACAGAACAAATGCTTATGTGGCTGTATGCTCAATAGTCTGGGTGATAGAATGTATATAATGAATATATGTCATTAGCTCATATTTATATAATATTTATGTGACAGATGCTAATATAATAGACCTAATTCAAAGAAACTTATCATTACAGAAATTTCAAGTGAGAGAAGCTTTCACCTTGTTCAGAGAAAATAATGATACCAGAACTTTTCATTAAGCTGTTATATTAAAGAAATTGTACCGTAGATAATATCTTATTTGTAAATGACTATATAGGGGTGGATGTCCTAGACATGAAGGGTCTGAGGACAATAAGTGGAGTTAGGTAGTATGATAGGGTAAGAAATGTTAGAGTGAGAGAGATGTGAGGAGGTAGGCGTAGTTTGCTGGAGAGAGCAGATCAGGGAGTGCTTAAGTGGTTCGGGCATATGGAGAGGATGAGTGAAGAGAGAATGACAATGATATATATAACTCAGAAGTGGAGGGACGGAGAGGAAGATGGAGGACAAGGAGGAGATGGAGAGATGGGATGAAAGAAACTTTGTGTGACAGGGGCCTCAGCATCCAGGAGGGTGAGAGGCGTGTTTAGGACAGCAAGTTAGAATGAAGTGGTATATGGGAGAGGGTGACGCACTTGTCAATGACGCAAACCAAAGTGTTGTGAAGCAGTTGGGGTAAACCGTCTTGGCGGGGCCTGGAAGTTACTAACTTACTATGGTCTGGGGCATTATACATGACAGGCAGATTGTGTAATTGTGAACAAAAGATGAGTGTAAAGCTGTGAGTGTCTTTTTGTTTCCTTCTGTCAGCCACGTGGCAACTATGGGATATGGCTGTTATGTCTAAAATATATATATATATATATATATATATATATGCAAGTAAATCACTGTAGGTGCGCGTGATCTAGGTATATGCTGATAACCACAAGGAAAGAAGAAAACACGAAGTTCCCAAGCGCTTTCGTGTAATTCACATCTTCAGGGGTGAGTATTAGCCCAAGAGCACGCGGACTTCTACATACAATGAACACCTCAACCCGCCAGGATTCGAACCCACGGCCCACTAGCCCATGACTGTGACCGGGGAGCGCTAACCGCTGGACCACCAGGATACTAAAAGCAGTCCTAGACTTTGTTATATTTCACACAAAGCCTGTTCAACGAGCTTATGGCGTCGTGAACCTCTAATGGGGACTACCTGTATCACGTAGGTGGTCAGAGTAACGTTTTACCAAATCCGGCTTCGAAACACGAGGATCCATATATATTTCATTAGCCCAATAGCACGCGGACTTCTACATACAATCAACACCTCAACCCGCCAAGATTCGAATCCACGGCCCACTAGCCCATGACTGTGACCGGGGAACGCTAACCGCTGGACCACCAGGATACTAAAAGCAGTCCTAGACTTTGTTATATTTCACACAAAGCCTATTCAACGAGCTTATGGCGCCGTGAACCTCTAATGGGGACTACCCGTATCACGTAGGTGGTCAGAGTAACGTTTTACCAAATCCGGCTTCGAAACACGAGGATCTATATATATTTCATTAGCCCAATAGCACGCGGACTCCTACATACAATCAACACCTCAACCCGCCAGGATTCGAATCCACGGCCCACTAGCCCATGACTGTGACCGGGGAGCGCTAACCGCTGGACCACCAGGATACTAAAAGCAATTACTCTGACCACTCTTATGTCCTGAGATAAATAAGTGCTGTCAAGTAGAGGTGCAAGACGAAGTAATGTGGATTACTCTAACCTGGCATATTAGGGTGATATAAATACCCCTTCCTCTCTCTCTCTCTCTCTCTCTCTTTCCCAGATGCAATGCTTAGTATTGGGGGTTAGTGACTTATAGTGTTGTGCGAGTGTTTATGCACATCATATATCCTAGTATATATCTATATACTGTATACCTGTACGTGGTCTCCCATATCTATCGTCTCCCAGAACTCCAGCTTTCATCTACCCAAGTGTTGATATTATTATTTTTTTCATTAGAATTAAAAAAAAAGACTTGAAACCTCCGTAGAAACTGTGGTGGTGACGACCTGTCAGTGACCGTCTCATACGACTTGTCAGTGTACCGTCATCTATAGGTACCGTAAGGGGTTGTCACTCCCTCTTGCTCCTCTAAACCGACCTGGCTTCTAGCGCCGTATGAAGCTTGGTACACGTGTGACAAGTTACCTTGTGTGCTTTCGTTGTCTAGGTACCTAGACCCTATAAATGTAGACTGTATACTGAACATAATCAAGCTGTATAGTGGAAAATAGTGTGACGTTATGACATATAATTATAATTTGCCCCGAGAGGGGACTAGTTTATTGGGAATTCCCTTGCATCCTGTGCAAGGCGAATGGGAAAATTCGTTTACAGCGCGCAACAGGGAAGCAAGCAGAGTTCATGCTTGCCTAGTCCACTCGTGCATTTAAGGGCGTAAGTGTATGAAGGGCCATGGATTTCAACGGGAAGTTGCATATAGTGACAGGCTGAGTGTATGGCGGAGAATTCCCGATATAATATAGCAATGCGTGGCAAGTTCTTAATAAGTCTAATGCCAGGACTCTCTGCAGGAGGTAGGATATTGGTCAGGAGGAAGGGGTGTTGGTGAGGGCTGGGGACTGTACTGTGGTAGGATAGGCACTGTGGGGTTGGGGGAAGGCACGTAGGCGTTGATAGTATTAAGGGACAAACCTTTTAGTGTGAGTGTGATGACGTGTGCATCGGTAGTTGCAGCGAAGATGAGGAGGTTGGGAGGTTGATAGGGGACGTCCTTTTTGGCGGAGATACGTAGTCAACCTACATGTCATCGGTATGGTCCAAAGGCGCGGAGCGCTGGAGTGAGGGGGATCCTACGTCCTCTGGTCCAATAGAGAGACCTGGTGAAGACAATCCAGACACAGGAGTAGGCATGGCCTGAAAAGGGTGGACAGGTTGAGGCGCGGAGTAGACAGGGTCGGTGCGGGGATGAGTCAGGGTGATGTGCTGGGAGACCAGGGTTCGTCTGGTCAAGCCCGGAGAGATCCGCGGCAGTAGTGATAGCCGGCAGCTGTGGGGGAGGCTGTGGGCAGGTGGGGCTCACAGAGAGCACCATGTGGCCCTGTAGGTCAGTGACGAAGGCAAGCAGGGATCTAAAGAGACCAAAGCGATGCTCAACACGGCTTTCTAGTTTGTGAAGGAGGGACATAGGCTGTGTTACCTCGCCGGAGGAGAGTTGAGAGGGCCACAGGTGGTAGCACTAGGTCTAGCAGCGTCGGAGTAGAGACGGGTAAGAGGCCTCGGAGCGTCAGCATGGCGTTGAGGTGGCGCCGGAGGTGACGGTGGAGGGTGGCGATTTACAGCAAGATAAGACCATACCGGGGCAGGCGTGGCCCGGGGCAGAGAGGGGAAGGAGAAGGGGTCAGCAGAGCAGGTCTACCCGGCAGATATCAGAAGGGGAGATGGTGGATGAAGAAGCCTAGGTAGAGGGGGCTTGTCCCCAGGAACAGACGGGCGTTTGGGGCAGTGCCGCAAGTCAGCATTGTGCCGGCCACGACAATTGCAGCACCTGGGTTCAACTACCAGGTCCACACCACCCCCATCACGGTGGTCTCTGATTTTCTGTGCACAGACGGCGGAACGATAGTTACGTGAACAGAAACGACACCTAGGACACTCACGTCAGTAGCAGGCGGCAATGGTGTGACCTCTAATGGCAACAGATATCACAAAAAGCAGGCTCGGGATGATAGGGTTCTGTATAAAATGGGCTGGGTGGACGTCAGCAGTCGTTGGACACTCCCTCCCTTTCCATTTAACAACAAAGGCGACTTGCGTGAATTCCCCGGTAGAGTCGGCGTATACTGAGTATGCGAGGATTAAATTCACGCGCATCTTCGATATTAGCGAATACAGGTAATTGTTTACCTAGTATGTGGTAACATTCACCAGCGTCAGCTGGTGAGGGCTCGAGGACAATCCCGTCAGACTCTACAGTACTAAGTGTTTCATAGACGTCAGGAGTAAAACACTTGACAAAGTTTCGGTTCCTACCTTTTAGGAACTTAAAGGTGAACCCGTGTTGTTTGTAGTACTTTGTTGTCCATTTCAACCGATCCTTGACGTCTTTGTGTGAGTCCTTGGGGAAATGCAGAATCAGCTGATTCGGCTGTTTTGCAGCCAGTTTTTTCCATAGAAACATTACTGTTACTGTCACAATCACTGAGGTCTGAATCTTGAGAGGTGTGGGATGCGGTGTGACCAGGTGAGGTGGCAATGCTATCAGTATGAGGGATGTGTGGATCCTTGTGAGAGGAAGCGCCTCTTTTGCCTTTGTGTCGTTGGCGACCCCCTATGCTAGCAACAGGCGCCGGCAGAGGGAGTCGAGGAAAAAGGTTCTCTGTGAGACGATCGGGACGACAGGAGCACCTATAGGGCACGTCCGTCCCCGTATGTGGTCAGGGCAGAACTGCGTTATGACACAGTGAGGTGGCACCCGGGCCTCCGCCATCAAGGTTATGGTCAGAGGTCTGGCACTGAGACGCCAGCGACTCGCCGCCGCCTACCAGACTATAGAGATCAACTTACCTTGCATCGTAAGAAGGTTACGCTTCCCAGCCACAGTGTAAAAAAAATAAATAACGAAGTGATAACCGTGGTAATATTCTGATATGTTCTTACAACCACCATGTTACGTGTACTATTCCAGATGATACTACATGTTACATAATACTTCCTGGTGATAAATGTACAGTATATATCAGGTGCCTTCAAGAGAGCTCAGGCTCTCAAATGGCTCAGCCATGTTAAGATTGATATTATTATCAACTCTGTATCTGTATTTTTCTGGATAAAAAAATTGTTTCAATATCAATTTCAATATCAATACTTAGTGACTTCACATCAGTGTCAGTGAGCTATGACCAAGTGTAAACTGGCATTTGTAAGTATAGTGCAGTGATCAATCTGGCAGGTTATGCCCTATTCCACGCACGTGGTACAGTTGCGGAAATGTGTCCTTGTGGTGACCAGTGTCTCCAACGGCCAACCTATATGACCTATAGCAAACCTATCCACCAATCACGTCTGTCGTTACATGGTCAATACCCAATACAGTGATATTATTACTGCAACGGTGCCGTTTGGAGACACGAGTTACTACAGGGGGCGTAGAAACACATTTCCGCAACTGTACCTGTAGTAAAACTGCCTCGACCACAAGTAAATACGGTCGAATTTTGTCATTCCATCATTTCTGAGTCGACCGATGAGGACATCACTGATCACTCCCTAGAACAACAGCAGGGAGAGAGTAATGCAATCAACAGCGATTTTTACCTTAGAGATGACACAGACGCCACGGAGGTAATTCAAATAGTCAAATCCAAGAAGCAGAAGAGGTTATAACGTGCCGAGAGGTAACATGACCAACAATTGCACTCTCTTTTTCCTAAAAGAGCACGCCTAGACTTCCCTGAAACCACCTCAACCTCTGACAAAATATGTATGGTTACATGAGACGACAGCGAAACATCCGGGAGCTCAGTTCTCACTCAGAGTTCACACACAGGGATTTATTTTTTATTTTTTTTTATTTATTTATTTTTTTTTTTGGCAGAGAAAGGATGGGTGAAAGAAGATTAGAGGTGGGGGAAGGAAGTTATAGTTCAGAAATTGAAGAAATTTAGGAGGAGGTAAGAGAGGGCGGGCTGACCGCCTAGCTAAGCTTATGGTATGTTAGGGTCGTATCATGGGTTAGTTATTGTCTGTCGACACATGCACTAGACAGCCTACCCTATCCCATATATGGGTGTTTTGAGGGCCTTATTTCATATTCCGCCGACCCTACTGGCGGATGCTGGTCTTGGGAGGTTGTCTATTGCCTGGCCGTATAGATGGTGGGTGATAATGGACCTTTTAAGATTTGGTAATTTTTTGGGAACCATTTATGGTTGTTGTCGTTATCTGGTGGGATTCTTTGAAGGAGTTCTTGCTCTGATCGTTCTATCTTTTGCCAGACTCTGCTGGCCAGGGTGTGCAGCTGCTGGTTGATGGGTTTTATTCTCAGGTCTTTATGTATCTCGGCTGTGGTTCTGGTGAAGGGATATATTTCACCTGTGACGAATCTTAGGGCTTCATTTTGGACCACCTGTAATTTTAATATTTGAGTGATGCTCATAGTATGAAGAGGTACTGCTGGGTAAGTTAATATCGGTGTGATAAAATGATGTCACCGGGCGGAGTCTTAATTTCTCAGGAAACGCTTTAAGGCGGTATAGTTTTCTCAGCTCTCTTCTTGCCTTTTCCTTCCTGGTGTGGACATGATGGGAGTAACCTGTCGTGGATATATGCAGGCCCAGGAGGGTGCCTCTGGTTTTGTATTCTATCTGGGCTTATTGGTTACTAATGGATTGATTTTCCTTCTGCATAAGGGTTTCACTGTGAATTTCGGGAGACTGGTTTGGATTTTTCATTGTTTTTCGTTGTTATTTACTCTTTCTAAATCCCGCTTGGTGTTGTCCACCGCTCGCGATTTTCCTTGATGTGTTGTCATTTGAGTGATGTCATCTGCATACATAATATCTTCGTTACCTATTTTAGTGGAAGGCGGGGTGTCACTTGTGTAGATAATATATAGGGTGCGGGAGAGGACGCTCCCCTGAGGAACTCTGCTCATGAGTGGGAAGGTCTCTCCTGTGTGTTGTCCTAAGTTCAATCCGTCATTTCTGCCGTCAAGAATGTTTCAAAGCAACTTTTCAATGTTGGTGGGAATTCCGAGTTGGAGGATCTTATATTTTAGACCTTCATGCCAGACTTTGTCAAATGCATTCGCTACATCCCGAAGAGTGAGATTACATTGTCTACCACTCGCCGGGGCTCTGGCTATGTTTTCACATGCCAGGGTTATCGCTGTTGCGGTGGACTTCCCTTACCTGATTTCTCAGACGGTTATTGATGACTTTTTTTTAGGATTTTTCCAGGTACCTCAAGATCGGTCTGTAGTTTAGTGGGACGGCGGGGTTCTTTCCTTGTTTTGGTGTTAGGGTAATAATGGCCTCTTTGAATTTAGTTGGGAAGTAACCTGCGGCCAGGCAAGCTTTCATTGTGGTTTTCAGTCTCTCCATGGCCGGGTTGTTTATGTGGCTGAGGATCTCCTTGGTGATGCCTGAATAACCAGGGGCTTTATTTTTGGTATTGGAAATGGCTGTGTTGAGTTCTTCCGAGGTGATTGGTTTGGACAGTGGGCTATCCACTCTCAGATCCTCCCATTTGATTTCAGGGGAAGGCCGAGTGCGGTGTGTCTGGCCCCGGAGTTCATCAAGGACGAGCTCCTCGTGGGGACCATCAAATCCCCTATTCCCTTCATTTGTGATTCGGAAGATGTTCCTCCATATGTCTCTGAATATGGGTTCTTTGTCTTGGTCGTCATATATTTTACTTCCTGCGTGGTCAGTTATATATGATGACTCGTTACGGCTGCAACCTTTCAGTCTCTTAACTCGACGCCAAAACTCTCCTGGATCGTTGTATGTATGTGAGAGTTGTTCAACTACTTCGGCCCATTTAAGGTTGCTTTGTTCCAGAGATCTTGTTTTTATTGCCTTCCGTATTCTTCTTTATGTATTGTAGCTTACGATGTCCCAACCATGGGTCTCGGCTCTCTGTTGTAGCAGTTGGAACTAGTTTGTGAGGGCTATGAGTTCTGGAGTCTGTTGTGGGTGTGGGAGAGTTCTGTTGCGTTTGAGAGGTGTGGCCTCCTGATAGGCTGTTCCTATGGCTTCACACCATGTGTTGATTTCTTCGTCTATTTTGTTCACCGGCTGATTGTCTATGGTCTGCAGGATTGTCATGTCCTTGGCCTCAAGTTCGGCTGTAGCTTTTTCGTTGAATAGTTCTCAGTCGGTCTGCTTGGCGATCCTCCGTGGTGGAGCTAGTATAGTTATTAGTGTTGCTGAGATGGTCATGATTTTAGGTAGGTGGTCGCTGGAGGTTACAGGGCCTTGTTCAAAGAGATAGTTGTGGAAGCATCTGTCGTTTGTTGTGCTATATCTGGAGTAGTGGCTGATTTCCTTGCTGTAGAGACGTGGGGAAGTCGGGCCTAATGGCTGGGCATTTTTTGTCGTATGAAGCCAGCGGGCCTCTTTCCAACATTAGTGCGTTGTCCTCTTAACTCTAGTGAGGGATGTCTAGCGTTCATGTCAAGCAGTGTAGGTTGGGTGGTGGCATGATAGGGTCTATTGGAAATTCCCAGTAAAGGCAGGTGATCCTGCGTGGTAGTGGAAGTAGGTTGTGGCTATTATGATTGGTCCTGTTAGTCAAGTTGATTTGAACAGCGAGAGTTTCAGAGGTGAAGTCGTCAATGATTCCTGGTGGACATCTCTTTTTTATGGCGATGGCCACCCCGTTATTAGTTCTCTGATAGATTGGTTATGGATCCTGTAACCAAATACTTTTAGTTCCTCAGCCGCCTTTTTGACCGTGTGAGTTTATAAATTATAATATCTCTGCGTCATTTGGACCTTATTGGCGCAGACAAACTAATTTAATAGTTCTCCAGTGGAGGACGTTATGTTGCAGTATTTTCACTGCCTTACGTAGCGGAAGTCCATTGTATCTTGTTTTTGGTTTTGAGATCCACCGGATTCGTGGTTTATTCTACTATTACGTCCAATCCTCATTTTTTTTTATCATCCCAACGGATGCCTTTTGGATGCAGTTTGTTGATCGACCTGTTTTTGTTCAATGGCCTCGTGGATGTCCGCCTCGGAAATGGGGATATGTTATACTGAAGAATGATCCAGAAATCCTAAGTGACCTTGTCAACAATGAACTAATGGGAGTAACAATGAAACACACACCATTCACAGCAATCAGGACTACCATGATAATCAAAGGACTCTACTAGTTCTAAAACCATGATCGAACAACATGAGATCATTAAAAGGGCAAGATGGCTCAGAGGCAAGAATGCAGTCCTTACTGATGGAATAGGATTTGGAGACCCACCCAGGATCCTCACTATCCCTGGTGACAAATGTCAGCGATTGGGCCATGTGGCTCGTGTCTGACCTTCTTAGAGACCGTGGTGAAGTTTCTGTGCGCGACCACACACAACAAAGATCTTCAGTGAGAAAATTGCTGCAGATGAAACTATACAAAAACGCTGCATCAACTGTAAGACTGATGGGGTCCCAACATGGCACTACAACTGCCCTCAAGCTCCCTCCCCAGCGAGTAAACCCGCCACCTAGGCAGGTGTCAGGCACCTCTACTGCTAGATGGAAGCTACCTAGGAACAACTCCTGGTTCACCGGCACCACCGCACCTAACCGACCGGTACCAGCCGTTAACAGCAAACCCATATGAAGTGACACAGACGCAGAACCGCAACAGGAAGTTACCAAAACTCCTACTGAAAATACAACCATCATAGTGAACACTGCCATGGAAAATTACATACAACAACTCAAAGATCAACTGGCCAAACAAAATGAAGTGATAAAAGACCTTTGCAACACAGTAAAGGGACTGAGCACCGTGATTTTTCAGTAATGCAATAATTGTAATAGAAAGGATTATCCTGAAATGATAAAAGCCAGATGTGGATACTCAAGATCCACTAGGAACTCATGTCCAAACAGAGGGAAGCAGTGGTACTGGGAACAGTTTTACTGATGCCTCCGAGTACATAGTCAGTGAAGATGAACAAAAACAAACAGAAAATGGTGGCTATGTAGAGTGAGTCCAAAGAAATACACAAACTAGTGGTCAGTACATGCTCCAGAAATTTAAAAAAAAATTAAACAACCTCCCGCTTACAAAAGGGACAGGCAACATGGATAAAAAGTACCATACAGTGCCTTCGGCTTCTTTCCAAATATGGTACATAGTGGCTAGTGTTAATACCAGACAGGGATACAGAGGTGAAGGTGATGAGTTGGAACATCTCATCCCCCAAAAGACAATACCCTGTACTCCACCAGAAAGTTGTGACTGAAGACATCGATATTGTGTGTCTGCAGGATTGTTTCACACCTAATGGTAATCCCCACCCAGTCTGCCCAATTATGTGTATTATGATCTTAGTTCTACTCACACATGTCTAATGTAAGTCACTACCACATGTAACTTTTTTATCAAAAAAGTCTACCTCCTTCTAATATCATGGGATCACTGTCCACCTGGGCATCTCTACACTAAGCGTGATAAACAACTATGCTCCCTCAGATCAGCGTGTAGTCTACACAGATCTTCCATACTTCGTATATACTGAACCCACTGTCGTCATTGGTGACATGAACACTATTCACAAGAAATTGGGTGACCCCCACCACCAACACCAATGGTAGGAGATTTTTATATCAATGGTGACAGTGAGCTAATACACATCTATGACGGGGCTCTAGGCAATTGTATTGGTTTTAATTGATCATACACAACTCATAGCTCTGATGTACTCACTGATCTTATGTCTGATCACAAACCAATTCAAGCCAAAATATTGTAGCTAATGCTACTCTCACTGGTGGAAAATTAAACAGACGTAGACTCATAGTTAAGCAAGAACATGAAAACCAGTTCATAGACATCAATTATGACTGGTATAAAGATTAAACACGTCAGAACACCTTAAATGCTCACACTGTTTCAAGCTTCTCCTGCTGTAGTTCGGGAGTGCGTGAAGGGACTTAGACAAAATGCATGGGAACAATACGTCAACAGCCTGAACCAACACATTCCTCTTAGCAAAGCCTGGAAAGATATAAATACAATCAGAGGTAAAAACGTTAGACACGTCTCCCATCCAAACCCGCTGCAAAAATCAAATGAGCTAATACCGACATGAGCTCATGTCTTTAGCTATGACAGGTTACGAACTAGGACTCTAGAACTCCTTGATGCGAAGGGGTAGAGCCACTGCCCTGGTGAGGACGGAGTCAGCTACAATATCGTTAGACTGCTAAGGCATGTGTCGGGCAATCCATTATTGGCATTGTACAATATGAGTCATGCCGAAGGTTAACTACCCATTTAATGGACCAGCAGTATTGTTGTTCCAATACCAAAGCCTGATATCTTTCGTCCCATATCACTAACTAGCTGCCTTTGCAAAACCTTTGAGAGGATGGTTCTTGGCAGACTCTTATACAGAATCAGAGAACACAAGTCTCCTAACATAAATGGCTTCACCCATGGTATAAGGCATAATTGCATCACCACATTCCTAACTGTGCATGGGGGATGAAGGCACAGATACACCACATTTTCTGACCTAAAGGCTGCCTTTGATATTGCCAATAGGCAACTTATATTGTACAAATTAGCCAAAATGAATATAGGAGGTCGGCTGTTTCACTGGATAAGTGGTTACGTCACCAACAAAAGGGCTGTTGCACTGTTTCAGGGTTACATAAGTGAAGTCAAAGATATGCACTTTGGCACCCCCGAAGGTGGAGTACTTAGTTCCACCTTGTTCAGTATTCTTATGAATGCACTATTAAAATCAATCCTAGACTATAGAGATGACATTCTTATACATACTAAACTCATCATGAAATGTAAACCACCCTGAGCCATGTACTGTACAGTCAGCCTGTGAGAACCTTGGTCTGCTGGTAACGGAAAACATACACCACCAAAGATTAAGATAGGTATCAGCACCATTGACTATGTCTCCTCTTTTAAATATCTCTGTGTCTCTATCCCCTGTACACTCTCTCAAAAAAGTATCGGTATCCCTGGGCCTGATGTATTTGGAAAGGAACACAATAACACGTGCACAGCAGTCTCGGTTCTGATTATGAGTTGCACTTTTCCTTCTTTCTTCGTGCACCTGATAATCACCATGATATCTGCAGATACCACCCATTCTCTACACACTGTAATTAAATAGGATGAATTGTAATACCATATGCAAAACCAAAAACGCCATGAGTTATCCCGCTCATTTACGCACCTTAGATACTATTTCAGAACCAAGGAATGGGTTGCCAAATAGGAATATAACGTTACTATGTTTTCATGAATCCAGGTTACACTAGCGTAGCTTCGAACGAAATATGAAACATTATGATCCGATATTTTATTCATTTGCAAATATAGTAATTGCAGGTGTAATATGGTGACATATCCAATTACAATGACATTATGATTTACTGTACTGCATTTAGATACAATTTCTACCTCAAATGATGAGGTAACAATTATGAATATAACGTATCATCTCATGATTCGTGCTGGCAACGGAACATTATCTGATACACACTACGAGACGTTGTCTCTCGGTACAAGCTGTGTTTTCCAATGAGTCTCGGGTACTAGTGTTGGTCATGGATTTCCAGCAGAAAACACCCACTATTTGACTGCCGTTGATATATTTCGCTACAGTAATATCATTATATTATTCCACTAAAGATGGAGCGCAGTGATAAACCATATTTACAACAAATGCCCGAAATAATAACTGGCAGCCTCACAGATACTAGGAAGGCAGGCCTACCAACATAATGCAGGAATCACAATTAGTGATCGGAAATATTGTCCATTGTGACACATCGATGAGAAAAGGGGCCGATACTTTTGGGGGAGAGTGTACACTCACTACAAAAAGTATCTGCAAAACTTTTTGCTCGACAATATGACACAACGGACGAAGGGTTTTGACAACCGTACAGAGAAAATAGGAGTCGCAGTGTTCATTATGACATCCATCGGACCCCACTTTTCAGATATTTTTTTGTGCGACTGTACCTCACCTGCCACGCAACAGCTAACCCACCAATGTACTGATAGGTTAATGCCCCCTAAATGTGTAGCGGGTTACAACCCACATTATGGAGCTAATATCAGAATTGTTAAAACAATGTACCTAGGCTTTATAACGTCTCTGATAAACTACCTGGTCATTCGTGACAGGAAAGGATCGAAAAAATGCAAAATAAAACCCTTAGAACTATTTAAGGCTGTCCTACGAGCACTGAGGTATTTAATATGAGGAAAGAACTAAGTAAACCCAGTGTTGGATAGAATAATTTTAGTCAACCTCATGATATCCCTGAGGCTCGTCCATGGTGATCCAGGTAACATTGCCTCCAAGAAACTGCTAGAATATATGAGTCATGAAACTGTTGAACGTAAATGGATCCAAACTACAACTACACGTATGAATATGTTTGAACTAGACCATCTGTACAAAGCCGAGACATAGTAGCGGACAGTTCCTCACAACATCACAACACCCACGTACCCGCCTAAATGACTGACCACACATAATCATTATCTCCACCACACTGCCAAAGTAAGAGCTCTTGAACCTACAGACTTAAATACACCATAAAGACCATCTACACTGAAGGTTCTCTTAACACTGTCTGTGGAAAAAAATTAAATTTCAGTATACCGTCTCACATGACCTGTCAGTGTACCGTCTCCCACGACCTGTCAGTATACCGTCTCATACGACCTGTCAGTGTACCGTCTCACACGACCTGTCAGTGTACCGTCTCACACGACCTGTCAGTGTACCGTCTCACACGACCTGTCAGTATACCGTCTAAGGCCCCCGCTCACACAAAGGCCGGAGCCAGACATACAGTATACTGACGCAAATTGTCCGGAGAAAGACGATATGTAAAGCCGCGGTGGGTATTTTGATTTTCTCAGCTTAGCTAATCCTTGTTGCACGAATCGTCTTCAAGAGAGGGAAACTGTATCCCCTCTAGGATAAAATTTGAAACAGGCGAATTAGATGTGATTCGAATATAGTTTGAGAGATATCAGGAGAACATAGATATCAAATGAACAACGTTGTTATAGAGAAAACCGACTGTGAGAACTATTTAGGAGTAATGATAAGTAAGAATCTTAAACCAAGTCAACAATGTATTTGCCCGAAATAAAGCTGACAAAGAACTTAGGTTCATACAAAGGAGTGCTAGTTACAAGACAATCGAGGTCATCCTAAAATTATATCCTGCGCTTGTGAGATTTCACTTGGATTACGCGGTTCAGTTCAGGTCACCGTACTACAGAATGGATGTAGAACTCAGAAAGAACTCAGAGGAGAATGACAAGACTAATTCCGGGCATTGGGAACCTTGAATACAGAGACAGGTTAAAGCATCTTAATTTGCACTCCCCCGAGAGACGTAGAGCGAGGGGCGATATGATCGTTGTGTATAAATGGAAGTCAGGGCTAAACACAGGTCATATAACAAGGGTACTCAAACTAGGTCTCACCATTTCCTCTACTATGTCATCCTCAACATTGCTAAAGTTGCCTCCCGAAAGTTGGAAATGCTGTACAGATGTTACTTCACTCCTGAGCAGTTGCTTCAAGTATATAAGGGATTCATTCCTCCTAACTTGGAGTACTGCTCTCAGATCTGGGGTGGCTCTTCTTCTGTCCAACTGTTAGATAGGGTAGAATCAAAGGCATTTCGTCTTATTAACTCTCCTCCGTTAGTTGACAATCTTTCTTCCCTTTCTCTTCGCCTCAACGTTGCTTCACTCTCTTTTTACAGGTACTTTAACGGGCAATGTTCGGTGGATTTGGCATCCTGTGTACCGCCGGCAAGGCCGTGGGCTCGTAACACACGTCTTGCCCGCGGTGCCCACCGTTTCTCTATGGATGTCGGACACACTAGAATAACTTTTTTATAGTACATCCTTCTTTCCTCACACAGCCAAACTGTGGAATGCTCTGCCATGTTCTGTGTTTCCATACTCATACAATGTGTCTCACTATAAAAAGCTGGTTTTCCGGCATCTTTGTGCTGTAGATTAATATAACCTTTTTCTTTTCTATTTTTAATTTCTTTCTATTCTTAATTTTTCGCCCCCTAGGTTCCGTTGTGGGTCGTTCGACCTGTGCCAGGGTGTGCTAATTCCCGTAAAAATCCAATCAGGAGCAAACTCGTAGCAATGGGTTTAAATTAGTCAAATTTAGATTTAGGCGCGAGATAGGTAAACATTGGTTGGGAAAGAGTAGTGAATGAGTGAAACAAGTTGCCAAACATCTTCATTAACTCGAATACGCTGGATAGCTTCAAACATAGGTTGGATGGATATATGAGCAATAGGGGTTGGGTGTAAACGGGTCTGCCTAGTACGGCCAATAGGCCCGCTGCAGTTTCCTCCGCTCTTATGGTCTTATGTGTTGTGAACATGACTCACTTGTTCGGACAATTTGCGTCAGAATTTTGTTTGATCCGGCCTTAGTGAGCGGGCCTAAACACGCCTGTCAGTGTACATCTCACGCACCTCTCTGTACCGCCTCACACTTTAAACTAATTATTATAATGATATTTAAGCTCACACTTGTCTTAAACACCATTAATAATCGTAGTAGTCATTTTCATTAACTATGCAACAGTAAGGCTCTCATCTCCTTGACAGTCACATCTACTGTATTCGTAAAGCCTACATATTCGTTGCTTAGGAGAAAATGTTACGGCGACCACTGAGCACCCATAAGCTTCCACAAGGCGGAAATAACTTCCGTTTCTCTACCATAGAAGCCGTCCCAAAACACAGACCTGCCAGACCTAGAGTACTTCAAGCGTCACTAGTGAGAGTGAAACTGTGAAGATGTAAACTAATGATTGCTTAAGCTCATGACCGTGCACTCCGGAGAGAAAGAGTGTATAGGGATCCTTTGGACCAGCTACAAATTGATGACCCACCTACTGTTACGTGGGGATATACTCTGGCTAGACATGCCTGTTAATAGCTCTGAGGTTTCGCGCAAGTGGTAGTTCCCGATTATAGTTGGTGACGTAACTAACTTAAGACAATAAACTGTGTCAAGAATTATAAAGTGCATTTGCTCCAAAATAATAATAATAATAATAATGTTACGAACCTACAGTATTTCGCCACCATCGACCAGGTCATTCAACAAAATATATACTCGTATATCACAAGTGTCGTCGAATTACCACTAGCTGTCCCGCCAGTCTCCGATAATTTCCCGATGATCAGTATCAGACAAAACAACAGGTAGGTTGATTTCCACTAAGTCACAAAAACACAATTATGAACTGTAGTCCTCTTTAATAATCTCTAGATCTTCACAAAATCGTTCACAGGTTATATGTTCACAACTAGGCTTCTCACTTCATATATATACATACATATACAGCTAACACACCATCAGTGTACAATTCCTTACTCTTTTCACTTAATATCGCTCACAACAATTCCACAGTACTTGAACAACAATTACCTTTATTTGTCACTGGACTTTTACTTCACCCTCTGAGCAGGAACGGTCAACTACTACTTGACCAGACACCTCGCTGGCTGTTTATATACCTCTCGTCAGACACTCCTAGAACATCTAAGCATAATCCAGGCGTTGCAGGTCAGAACGAGATATACTTGGAAAGTTCTAGAACGTTCTTCGCTGATCGAGGCTTACAATATGCAGGAAAATAATAAAACAAATGATGCAATACATTCTATAAAATTCTCACATGGGTAATACATCAATATATACAAGAAAATCTCCCAGAACTTGCCAAAATAATTGCTGCTTCACCTAGTTCACAAAAATTATAATACTAAATTATGCTTTGGCATAACACTACCCCTATTCTTTGTGGTCCCGGCACTTACTATATATTATTCAGAAAACTGGCGAGGTCTCATCCCCTGCTAAACCGATGTACTGAGATGTCTCAGGAGTCCTCTTGGCGTAGCAACCTCAGTCACCTCCAAGTTCGCTAAGAGGAACGGTATTCCTCTTCCTGGTCTATGACCGGGTTCCCCGGATCGGTAAGGCCCTGAGATCTTCCAGGTTCTCTGGTCTGGTCCTCACCGGTGGTGACCGACTGTTCCTCAGAGTCTTCCCAGGTGTACTGCCCTGGCCCATTTTTTTTTTAAATTGCCCACCCAGGCACAGGTCACTGACCCACATCGGGGCCTGGGGGGCGAAATAATAATAATAATAATAATAATAATAATAATAATAATAATAAATAATAAATAATAATAATAATAACAATAATAACAAACAATAATAATAATAATAATAATAAAGACCCAAAAAGAAATACAAAATTAAAAAAATCAAAAGTGAGGAACAATATATGTATGTGTGTTGTCAATAGTAAGATAAACAATTGAGAGACTCAATTGTTTGTGTAATAGGCAGAAAGTCAGATCAGCAACCTGGGACTTGGTCATAATTTTCGTGATGCCATGTGGCAGCAAGATCTACCATAGACAACACATTATGCTTCCAATATCTTCCCAGGCGGTAGTACCTCCCTGTTTGGTAGCTGCCTAATACCTACTACCTAATGATACTGCCACAGACGATTGACGTGAACTACCTTAGTCTTAGCCTTCCTTCCACCCATGATTCGCTGGTTCACATTTGAAAGGCGTTCTACTACAGTGTATGGTCCTTCCCATGCTTGCAACTTCGGTGACTGACCCTTCTTCCGCAGAGGGTTATACAACCAGACCTTATTACCGTCCTTGTAAAAGACCGGTTGACACCATGGTTACGCCTCATCACTCCACCCGAGAACTCCAGAATTCTCAAACTTGATGGTAGACCTCCATTAACCTTTCTTGGAGGCATTTGAGGGTAACTGGTGGTTTCGGAGGGTAATTCTTCATCGGGTGGTCTTCCTGTCAACAGGTCCACTGGCAGCCGCAGTTCATGACCCAGCATCAATTTCGCCTGTGTGTATCCAGTTGACTCGTGGGCAGAATACGCCATCAGCAGAATAGGCAGCTTCTGGGTCCATTCCGTCTGCCCCTCAGCACATTACTTTGCCAGTTCTTGTTCCAAGGTTGAAGTGAACTTTTCCATCATTCCGTCTGACTGTGGCCGAAGTGGAGTGGTCCAAGCCTTCCTTATGCCACAGCAGTTGCTAAACAAAGTTGACTCAAAGTTTCTGCCCTGGTCCGAGTGCAACTCGTAAGTCACACCAAACCGGCAGTAGAACTAGTCAACCAGCACCTTGCAACAGTCGAGGCTTCCTGATTTGGGATTGGCATATGCTTCTGACCTAAAAGTGGAGTAATCCATGGTCACACAGTCTGTTCCCATCTGCAGTGAGTGGTAGAGGTCCCACAATATCCATGGTATGGCTGCAGTGGGGCACGCGTGTGTAGCTAAGCTCCCTTCTTGGCGCAGCAGACATGGCATGGATGACACTATTCTTCCACATCCTTACGCATGACAACCCAGTAAAACCTTTCCGCAGGCGACTCAGGGTCTTCTTCGCTCCTAGACGTCCACTGGATGGATGTTGTGCATCTCCCAACATCTCTGACGTCATATCTCGGGGAATTAGTGTCTGCCAGCACCTGTTGATGCCATCGGTAGTTACCCACTGGCGCTGCAGGAGACAATCCTTCAGCCGAAGTGCATCCCATTGAGCCCAATATTTTTAGTCGCCAGACTCCAAAGATCGCCCCCCATGTTGGCAGCACTGAGCTCTGGCTCATTCACTCGACCACTGGTCGAAGGTCTTGGTCTTCCAGCTGCAACTTCTCAATGCCTTCCCTAGCAACGGCTGGATTCTCCCCCACTGTAGTGTGACTACACTTCTTGGGAACTGCCTCTCCCCGGCAATACTGCTGACTATGAGACTCACACGGTCGTCGGCTCAGACTGTCAGCATTTCCATGTATTTGCCCAGGCTTGTACTGACTGGTCTAATTGTGCTGTTCCAGCTTGCCAATCCACTGTAGTTGTCCTTCTGAATTATTCATGGTCTTAAGCCACCTCAGTTCTGCGTGACCAGTCCGGATGGTGAAGCTAGATCAATACAGGTAGGGAGGCAATAAGTGTAAGCTCTTCCTGGTCACACAATTTCTTTTCTTGAGGTTTCTTCTTGCTGTAGTATGCCACTGCGCACTCGATGTCATCCTTCTTCTGGGACAGCACCCCACCGATGCCATAATCACTAGTATCACAGTCTGAGATGAATGGTTGTGTTGGGTCCGGACATGGGAGCACCGGGTAGCTCGGGCATCCTTTAACTTGTCGAAGGAGCCTTGACTCTCTTAGTAGTCCACACAAACTTCTTAGTCAGCTTGTCCAATAGTGCTGCGACCGCGGCGGCGAAGTTCTTAACGAATCGACAGTAGTAAGTACACACAGTAAAACAGTATCGCGCAGGGGGGTCTGCTGACTTCCGTAATGATCCATGCATCACCTGATGTGCCGGGAGGGTTGGTATTAGTGCCTGTATGGCAAAGGCTTCCATCTACCTATGGTAGGACAACAGATATGTGAGGACACCCTCAGGCAAGGAAAGCAGGGCTACCACTATACTAGAACCAACACACACTGTCCCCCGTCCGTGGTGTCCTATTGTTTCGCAAATAATCCGCGCGGTATTTTTTTTACTGTGTGTACAAAAGAACTACGCAGCTCCCTTATGCAAGTTGACACTGGCAGTTTTCACCGCCACCTTCTCTGGGTCTGTGCGTACTCCATTTTCACTTACTATATGTCCCAGATATTGAACTTCCTTCTGGAACAAGTAGCATTTCTTTGGGCTCAGTTTAAGGTGTACAGCCCGAAACCAATCAAACACTTCCGATATCCTCCCCAGTTCCAGCTTAAAAGTTTGACCGAAGACAGTCACGTCGTCCAGATATATGAGGGCAGTTTTCCAGTGCAAACCTTCCAGGCGTTCGAAAGTAGCTGCTGCATTGCACAGGCCGAATGGCATAACCTTGACCTGCCAGAGCCCTTGTACATATGAAAATGATGTCTTTTTTTTGTCTTCCTCAACCATCTTCACCTGATGATACCCAGACTTCATTTTGGTGTGAACCACTTGGCGCCTATCAGAGCACCCAGTGTGTCATCAATCCTTGTGGGCACGGTAGTCCACCCAGCACCGAATGGAGCCATCCTTTTCCCTCAATAGGACGACTCCTGACGCTCACGGACTGCTGGACTTTTCAACCAGAACTTGGTGAATAAGGTCCCCTATCACCTTCTCCATTTCCTGACGGCGAGCTGGTGCTATACTCCGAGACGGTTGCTTGATCGGGCGGTGAGCCCTAATGTCTATGTCATGCTGTACCGGGTCTGTACATCCCAGTTCAAGGTCCCCTGCAGAGAAGACGTCCTTATACTTCAAAACTATCTGTTCCAGTTGTATCACTTGACCTTCATCCGGGCACATGGAGCTCCTGGCAAAAAGTAATGAAAATGGTCAGGCAGACCATTTTCCTTCCTGCTTGCACACGCTTCTTTTGCAGGTCCTGGGTTGCTGTTCCTAGACTATTCTTGGCACACTCCAACTGCCACACCTTGCTGTATTTTCTTTGATCAGAGAAATAAACTGGTCACAATTACAGGTACTTCCTCTGTAGATGGATCGACTAAAGTTCTTCCCACCATCACTCCATCTTCTATTCTACGATGCTCATCAGGCACCGTTTAC
The DNA here is from genome assembly GCF_018991925.1 of Homarus americanus. Classification (NCBI taxonomy): domain Eukaryota; kingdom Metazoa; phylum Arthropoda; class Malacostraca; order Decapoda; family Nephropidae; genus Homarus; species Homarus americanus. The sequence goes on along the minus strand of NW_024744839.1, from coordinate 11,915,095 downwards.
CTTGCAGGGCAACAGCACCTCTGATATTAGGGGAATAACCACTGTCCGTTTAGCTGCAACCTTAGTACCTACAAGCTTCACAGTCTTCAGCGGTACCCACTTTCATTTAACCTAATACTGGTTGCAGCGAACCAAGGTCCAGTTTACTCTTGCGGGAAAGAGGTAGCCCAGACCCAGAATGCATGTGTCTGCCATATCCGCAACATAAACCTATAGGGTTTCTTCTTCCCCTCCTAGCTTGATGCTGATATCCACTGGTCTCTTTAGTACTGTGCAATGTCCAGTTACCCCGCACATCTGCTACGAAGTCTCAGGTATTTGTCGATGACTAACCACGTCCGGCCTCACAAAAATCTGCTCCGAGGTAGTTTCATTCACCAACGTACACCTTATGTCAGCGATCTCACCTTCAACTTGGACACTGCTTACAGTGGCTTAGTTACATTTTGTCAACAGTGGGGCTCTGGTGAGACAGGCTGGTCGTTGCCCCTCAGCACCAGCCATCTCTAGTTTCCCGTCTTAGTGGGCAGCTCTTTTCCTCTGGATGTGCCTATCTTCTCCACGCGTCCAACACCTTCTCTTCTCCATGTTCTTCTCTGCAGTGCCATTCTCTCATTTTCGTTTCCGTTCGTAACAGTCCTCCTGTTTGTGCCCAATCTTCTCACAATTCCAGCTGGTTCCTTTAAATCTCTTTTTCTGTTCTATTTGACCCATTCGTGATTTAAATCCAGAGCTAGACTCCGTTCTGAAGCTTGGTACACTTGACCTCACGTAAGATTTAAGCTCCAGGGCTCTAGCCAAAGTTTCCTGTCCAATGCGTACAGAAACTGGTCCCTCAACAACACGGCTAATAGATCAGGTGATGCTCCAGGGTACACCCTATGATCCACGCTTTCCAGGACTTTGAGCAAGTTGTTGTAGTGTTTCACCTCAATTACGGATATGAGTACAGAATCAGGCCCTGTAGACTTCACTTTGGTGCTTGGTTCCAAACCTTAGCTCCAGACCTTTACCAGTGACAGGTAACTGCTTCGCTCTTCTCCTGTCAACTGGCTGAGAACCTCCATAGTCGCGCCCTTAAGACTCGTGGCTAATTGCACTTTACACTGCTTATCATCCCACCCGTTTTGTTCAGCCAGTAACTCACACTGTTCTTGGTATGCGTCCCATGAAATCTTGCCATCGAATTCCCGTGGTTTCTTCTTCAGTGGCATTCTTGCATCGTTCACCACTTCACCTGACGTAGCTCGGGGTCTGAAATCAGGCGGTCGGTAATTCAGCTCAACACTTCCTTTTTCACACGCCCCTCGTATTTTCCATCACTTTCAACACTATTCATTCCGTTCCGAGCGTGTAAAAACGATATTTCACGCACACCGTCACAATTATAGGGGTCACTAGATCTTGGCTGATACCCTGCTGTTAGACAATTCTCCAGAATTTCTATCTTACTACAGACTTTTTTTTAGCTCACTACTCATCACTGTTAGTTTTGTACGTACCTTTCTGATCTCACCACCCTCTTTTTGTTATGCTGCTTCACTTTTTCACCCACTTCCTCTTTTGTCGCTCCTAGTTCAAGTTGCACCTCAAGCAACGCGTAATCCCATCTGTTACACATCACTTGCAGAGCCTCATCCCGTTCATGCACCTGCTGTAGTTATTCCTGAATTTTCACTTGCAACTGCATATTTACATATATCTACTCTTCTCGCTATGATTGTAGCTGTTGTTGCAAAGCTGTTTGTTGCTCCTTCTGTTCTTCTCATTGTGATTATAGCTGTTTTTACAACCCTGATTGTTGCTCCTGTTCTTTTAGTTGTACGTGTAAGAATTCCATCAGATCAGCAATGGAAATCTCTCCTTGCGTGGCTTGGCTTCTTATCTGGACACCGTCACCTTCCATTTTGACTAATATCTCACTGCTAGGCTATCCCACTCCTGACACAAGTGTTACGAGCCCCTTTCACCACTAACTAGCGTCCACCTCTGCTTACAAGCGGCCAGGTCGTACATTCAGAATCAGTCTGTATATATATATATATATATATATATATATATATATATATATATATATATATATATATATATATATATATATATATATATATGCTATTAACCATAAGGAAAAAGAAAACACGAGTTTAAGCGCTTTCGTGTAATTCAGGGGTGAGTACATACTATACTCACCCCTGAAGATGTGAATTTCACGAAAGCGCTTGGGAACTTCGTGTTTTCTTTCTCCTTGTGGTTATCAGCATATACATGGATCACACGCACCTACAGTGATTCACTTGCATATATATATATATATATATATATATATATATATATATATATATATATATATATATATATATATATATATAAGTCTGTCTGTTTGTGTCCACGAGAATCTCGGAAACTACTTTACCGATCTGTAGTGATGATGGATGGTGTTATAGTGATGACGGATGGTGTTATATGTAGTGATGATGGGTGATATGTGTAGTGATGATGGGTGGTGTTATGTAGTGATGATGGATGGTGTTATATGTAGTGATGATGGATGGTGTTATATGTAGTGATGATGGATGATGTTATATGTAGTGATGATGGGTGGTGTTATATGTAGTGATGATTAGACAATAAAATAATAACAGTTTAATGCTAAAAAAAATATACTTTGCTCTACCGTTGTAGTGAAACACATGGTGGAACTTACATACACCGTTAATGAACTATTGATGGAAGAAGAAGTATTGGTGACTGAACAGTGAGACAATGTCCTACAGTGGCCTTGCGAATGAGCGGCCAGGAGGTCGGTGTTTCTGCTAGTGTATATATGTAATATTCAGAAATTTCAGAGTAATTTCAAACGCCGCGCCATTGGCGATACTGAGCTTTCAAGGTCGTCTGAGGGAAGAGAGCGCTCCCCGCACATAGTGAGAGGTTGTGGAACTAGGCCTATATGATATTAAATATAATTTGCCGAATTAATAATGATGCGATTCATGAAGTTAAGGGACTATTATTGAATTTGGAATTCTTATAGATCGTTATCAGTCTGAATCGGGTGTCCCAGGTTATTAGTTAGGCGGAAAATATGTCACATAGGCCTAAGCTAGAGCCTTGGGGCGACGCTGGCTGGTCCTCAGTCACGTGGAGGCATTCGGTCCAGAAAGACGTCCCGCGTCCGTCACAGAAATAGTCACTTGGCCCTAGTCACCTGTGCTGCACTAATGCAGTATAACAAGTAAGTCTCATTCGATCTCAGACAGGGTTTAAATAGGGCAGTGATAATTAACAAGAGCTAACAGTGAGTTCATTTCAGGGTTTCCGTCAAACCCACTTGACTGCGAGAATTGAATGCGAGAGTGATGACTGCGAGATTGACTGCCGTTTGAGACTGCCGTTGATGATTGAGGGTGGCGATTGTCGCCATTGGACCGATCAGTGTAGGCCTGTCACTGTTTAGCGAGGTATCAAAGGTTCCTGGTGAATCTAGCCGTCTGGGTGCCCAGCTGACGACAGGCTCACAATACCACATGTCTCAAGGAGCTTAGTGAACCCTCTTGCTAACGGGAAGCTAAAGCTTCTCTCAACTGTACAAGGTCTGATTGGCTCACTCCTTCCGCTTCATGGATGTACTGGGGTAAAATGAAGCTACCTGGTGATACAGGGTCACACTGGGGAAGAGTCAGTGGAGTTTAGATTCCAAGGTGGAGAAAGGCTGATTGGGCCTTCAACTACGGGTGCCTGTTGGTTGTGCCTTAAACGACTGGAGTGCAGGTGGAATATGTGTGTGTGTTGGAGTTAGGGAGCATGGTTCACGGGTATTGACTCAGTAACGTCTTTATAATAGTAGCAATATTTTTGTGTGTAGTTAATACTATTTTTCAGTTACTAA
>NW_024744839.1:11884691-11911106 GCF_018991925.1 Homarus americanus | reverse complement strand
CATTAAGGAATGATGCAAACAATACTTTTTAATAAAAGAAGAAACTTCAGTTGGGTTTCGTCACATACAAGTCAGCAGAGCAAGCGCGTGTGTAAGACCTGCGACAGTGGACGAAAACTCACTGCAACACTACCTCATAGAGTGCCTTGGAACACAATTAGCTAGGAGAAACATACCACCCCTATCACAGCAGAGAAGGTTGCCAAAATGTTAACCACCAACCACTCTCAAGAAACCCTACAGTTTCTTACCGAGCATCCACCCACACATGACTAGTGGTGGAGATGTACATTTAACTAAAAAGATACTGGTGTTTAGCCAGCAGTGGGTGGACCAACATTTTGGCTTAAGGGTCCGCGTAGGCAATATTCCTACAAATCTAAAAATAAAATAAACAAAATAAAAAAATAGATAAAAAGACAAAAAAATGCCCAAGGAAGTCAGTCACTGGTAACCAGGGGCAGAACCCTGAGCCCAGCCGACGCCCGTCAGGAGGGAGAATCACTGCTCAGGCAGGAAATAAAATAAACAAAATAAAAAAAATAGATAAAAAGACAAAAAAATGCCCAAGGAAGTCAGTCACTGGTAACCGGGGCGCAGAACCCTACGAGCCCGAGCCCGACGCCCGTCCAAGAGGGGGGAGGGGAGGGGGGGGGTCACTGCTCCCAGGCAGGAGCCCTGTGATATAGACAGGATTGTGAGGTAAACAAGGAAGATGACCACAAGCATTACGATTATACACTGAGATAAGGGACACCCTATTGGTAGAGGAAAAGTTGCAGAAATCACTTATAATAAATTACAAGTCCCATTAACAAGAATATTTAGTACCAACGAAGGTTTCAACGCAATCTGCAAAGATGACTTTGATTCAGACAAAATCATCTCAAAAGAAGCTAGAGATGTGTTTTTACAGTGAAGGACTTGTTGCTGTCATGCCCCCAGAACAAAAAGCAAAAAGATCAGTTTTTGTTCGCCAAATCAACCAGGAGAACGGGATTAAGACATCTGAAGATCTGAGAGATGAATTGGAACGTCAAAACAGTTGGATGGAGATCGAGAAAGTTATCAAGATAAAAGACTACACTATGTTTTCAAGATTAACTTCGAAGAAGTTTCAATGGCTGAAAAAGTAATACAACAAGGCTTTCTAATAATTAACATGTCAGTAACACCTCATCAAATAAAGAAGGAAACATTTATCAATCTACAAACTTGTTTTTCCTGTTACAAGTATGAAGAACACACAACAAGAGACTGTCCGGAAAATGAGAAAAAGTACTGTTCAGATTGTGCAGGCGACGACCATACCTACACTGAATGTAAGAACCCACATGTTGGCTGTCTCAACTGTAAGAGAAACGGGAATGCACATATAGGACACAGGACGTTAGCAATGGTATGCCCAATAAAAAAGCACCTGATAAAGTACAAGGAACAAGAAACAAGGAAAAGGAAACAAGAAAAGAAAGACACGACATGTGTTGAAATAGCCAAGAGATCTGTCCAAGAGGCTCACAGGCCAGAATCCACCATCTTAAACTTAAGCGAACCAATACATGACAAGGTAATGATTAGTATGATCCACGCACATCTGCACAATATCATTGCACACGGATCATCCAATAAGGAGTTAAAAAAATGTTTAAATTGAAAAGCCGACCGGAGATGATATTCCCAGAGAATCCAGAATCCGAAATTTTATTTCAGGCAACATACTCAAGTGAACTGAAAGAAAGACTACAGCTAGGAAAAAGGTATGAGCAAGGAGCAACAGCTGATACACAAGAAATACAAGCGACTGATAGAGACCCCAGACAAATGACTAGAAGTGACAAATAGAAGACAGAAACAACAAAAGGACAGTCTACAAGACAAAGGATAAGGAGGAGAGAAGAGAAGATGGAGACTGATCGCAACAGACAACCTGAATCTGCTGAAGATATTGGATTAAAAGTGATCACTACACCAAAACATGGAATCCCAACATCGAGACCAACAGGAGGGACAATAGCAAAAAACTGTGAAGGAGGGATATACAAGTTTACATATCAAGAAAAATCCCTAAACAAAGAATACGTTTGGACATTAATCATTATGGACAAACTAAAAATTACGACCAATGACTTTAAAATACTAGACCCGTCAGAGTTTAGAAGAGTCAGAAGCGGGAAACGATAGGTCTCCACTCCAACTGCCACAATCCAAGTTTAAGAAACAATGGACAACAGACAAACAGTAAAAACTTTAAGAGTAATGCAACACAATATAAGAAACTGGAAGACTGAGAGACTTAACCTAAGTAATATACTCGTATATCAAGAAATTGGCCCTGACATTATACTAATAAACAGTCACGGTGAGACAGACAACAACAACAAAAAACTCTTTAACTATTTTGTAAACCAAAGAAATAAATCGGGCGAGAAAAATGACGGAGTATCTAAAGCGGTTAAAAAAAAAATATAAACTAATCGATGACTTCCAGGATGAATTTCTGGCAATAAAAATAAATACAACTCAAGGAGACGTAATCATTGCTACTACTTATCTGCCACCGTGACGACCCTACTTACCTATAGAAGACCTATTAAAATTGGCTAACAATAGTCACCCGATGTACATCTTAGGAGACTTTAACGCCAGACACAGGATTTTCGACAATACAAATAATAACGCCGTGGGAATCGCCCTTAATCAATTAATAAACCTAGGGAAAATCAATCATCTAGGTACTAACTTTCCAACCTGGAGAAATCACAATACACAATCGACACCAAACAAAATTTTTACCAACAACAAAGTCTTTTTCAATTACCATATAAAACAAGGACCTCTCACAGGCAGCGACCATCTACCAATTATACTAACACTGTCAACAAGCCCCCATACAGATATTAATAAAAAAAAAGAGACTGAAAATGAGCAAAACAAACTGGGACAGCTTCAAAGAAGACTTAGGTAATCACCATTCGATTAACCTACAAGGGAAAACAACAGAAGGCATAGACTCAGAAATTGACAGACTGCACTCAGCAATAAAAACATCTATAACCAAACACACTCCTACTTCACACTTTAGAACATTACCCAACAACAGACTAACAGAAGAAGTTAAATTAATCCAAACCCATAACAATGAAATAAACAGGTACATGGAAAGACACTGCAGTAACAGATGGCTATATACGACACAGATAGCACTACAGATAAAATTAAGAGATGCATGTAAGGAAGCAAACAAAAAAAATGGAATGATATTATAATGGCGGCCGACAAGACTAAAGACACAAAAACATTTTGGACTTCCATAAACAAGATGAAGGGGCATAAAAGGCAAAAAATTCCATACATTAAAGACCATAATGGAACAAAACTGTACGAGAAAAATGAAGAAGAGTCAGCATTCAAAAGGGAATGGGTAAAAGTTTTTAAAATATCAGATGAGGAAAATGAAGATTTTGATAGTGAACACGAAGAAAGGATAGAAGATGAAATGGGAAGACAAATACATAGAATCACTCCAAAGCAATATATAGACTACAACTTACTACCAAATAATCAAATAATAACTATCAGAGAAATGATGCACTTTCTTAGGAAGTTTAAAGAAAAGGTCCCCGGTCTCACAGATATTACACGAAATATGGTCGTAAATCTACCGGAAAACGTCTTAAAAACATTATTGAACATCTATAACGCATGCTTAATAACTGGTTACTTTCCAGACAAATTAATATATGCTAAAATTATATTTATTCCCAAGGAGGGTAAGGACAATAAGGAAATATTAAACTACAGGACAATATCTTTATTAGAAATTACCGGGAAACTACTGGAAAAAAAATTTAATTCAAGACTTATAACCTTTTTAGCACAACAAGAGAAAACAAACAATAGACAACATGGATTTATGCCCAATAGAAATACCCTAACTGCAATAGCTACAATAACGGAAATTATGGCAATAGAAAAAAGCAAGGGGAACCAGATCAATATAATTTTAAGGGACGTTTCTAAGACTTTTGATAAAGTTTGGCATTTGGGCTTAAAATATAAAATATTAAAATTGGGACTTAACGAACATTTGTTAAGAATATTGTGTGACTATTTAGATGATAGGAAAGCACAAATTCAAATTGGACACTTTATGGGAACTGTTTAATCTCGAGAGTGGAGTACCTCAAGGATGATGCCTTTCTTCAACAATATATACAATTTATACCTCAGACACACCTCAACCCACCCCCAATAGCGATTATGTAATGTTTGCTGATGATAGTACCCAGGAAAATCAACCCAATTTATGGCACGCTACACGGCAACAGTGATAAAAAAACATAAATGACTTTGAGAAAAAATGGAAAATCAGGACAAATAAGAACAAATTCAATATAATACCAATAGCTAAGATCGAAACAAGTCCAGTAATAGTCGACCAGGAACTATACCCATACGACACTGAAGGCAGAATGCTTGGACTAAAACTAACAAAAAGAGGATATATAACATACATAAGAGATAAAGAATGACCGTCAAGAATAAGACTATAAAAAATAAAACGTTTTAAGAACCTTTGCATAAATAACAAAAGAAAGATTATAGAGCCCTTGCCAAATCAATTATGTACTACTCACCCATTCCACTGAACACACTTAGCAAAACGAGCATTAAAAGATTACAAACAGTACAAAATATAGCCCTCAGATTTATTTATAACATAAAATATACAGACCACATCAATAATGAACAGATACACAAGAGAGCAAACCTCTTAGCAATCAATGTAGAAATACACAACAAAGCCGCAAATATTTGGAACAAAGTGATTGAACTCAACACAGAAACTTACCAAAACTGGATAAACAAAATAGATAATGAAGAATTCCAAGAAAACAGTTGGTTTAAATCAGCCAGAATGAAAGTAATTGAGCCATCTCCTGCCCCAATATACACATAAAACATTAATAGAGAGAATAAAAGATGAGAGTGACCTACCAGCTCCACTAAGACCCTGGCACGCCTCTCAAATACTGTGTACTTTTAGACTAACACAACTAACATTTAACTAACACATTAGCCAAAAAAAAAAAATAAATAAAAATGACTACCCTCCCAGCCACACATGGACCTGGGAGGGCTCACGAACTCAATCACGGTAAAAAATACAAATAAATAAAAAATAAAAATAAAAATAAAAAGTATAATAAGCAACACTATATTTATAAACCAATACGAATACAAAGGTCAGACGACCCAAGGGAGCAAAACAAAGATAAAAAAAAACAATAGAAAAGATGAAGCGATCTGGTTGAGCCCTGATTCTTTCTAGTCCTACTGTATTTCAGTTTCACCACTTTTCTTCAGTCCTAAACAATCTTTTTTCACCTCATAACTCATGACTCCAAGGCCAAAGGAAGTCAGTCGATCGTTTCTGCATAGACTGTGAAGTATAAGCCTAGTGACAGCTGAAGATAATTGTTGTGCAGGTCTTGTGGAATTGTTGTGAGCGATATAAAGTGAAAAGACTAAGGAATTGTACACTGGTATTGTGCTGACTGTTTTTATTCGATGTGAACAGTGTTGTGAAGATTTGGTGAATATTAACACTTGAGGTTTTTATATGCAAATTTGCATATGATCAAAATCAGTAGTACCCACCCTTATTTAGGCTCTGGGCCACATTTGTCATTGTAAATATAGTAAATAGTAGAGGGCGCCAAAACTTTTGATATACATTCAAGTTTAACTACTATAATAGTATTTCCACGCTAATCTGGCCCATAAGCCCCGCCCCTCATCCACAGCTACTAATAGCTGATTGGTTCCCCTCAGCGTTTTACCTCCAGCTGGACTGTGTGTATATACAGTAAGCGCGTATTTTATATCGACCTTATATAATAAATATTAAGAATTTTCTAACATCATCTCTGAAATGCTAATTCCTTGAAATGATTTGTATTTTGATAATCCATGTATTTAACATTATTTTAAATAATAACAGGTCTGCTTACCAATTGTCCAGCGGTTAGCATTCCCCGGGTTAAGGTGTTGATTGTATGTAGAAGTCCGCCTGCTATTGGGCTAATGAAATATATATGGATCCTCGTGTTTCGAAGCCGGATTTGCTAAAACGTTACTCTGACCACCTACATGATAGTGGTAGTCCCCATTAGAGGTTCACGGCGCCATAAGCTCGTTGAACAGGCTTTGTGTGAAATATAACAAAGTCTAGGACTGCTTTTAGTATCCTGGTGGTCCAGCGGTTAGCGTTCCCCGGTCACAGTCATGGGCTAGTGGGCCGTGGGTTCGAATCCTGGCGGGTTGAGGTGTTGATTGTATGTAGAAGTCCGCGTGCTGTTGGGCTAATGAAATATATATATATATATATATATATATATATATATATATACATACAAAGAAGTATGTCTGTGTGCTTGTTTGATTGCGTGTCCGCACGAGAATCTCGGAAACTACTTTACCGATCTGTAGTGATGATGGATGGTGTCATATGTAGTGATGATGATGGATGGTGTTATATGTAGTGATGATGGATGATGTTATATGTAGTGATGATGGATGTTGTTATATGGACTGATGATGGGTGGTGTTATATGTAGTAGTGATGATGGATGGTGTTATATGTAGTGATGATGGATGGTGTTATATGTAGTGATGATGGATGATGTTATATGTAGTGATGATGGATGTTTTTATATGTTATATGGGTGGACTCCTACAATCCTCTTTTGAGTAAAGCATTCAATGCGCACATCAATGTGGAGTTGTGTAATTCAGTCAAGCCCATCAAGTATGTTTGCTGATACGTCAACAAAGCGATCTTTGCATTGGAAATGGATGGAAATCATGATGAGGTAACACAGTTTCAGCAGGGCCGATATATATACAGCAATGAAGCCCTAGGGAGAATTTTTAGTTTTCCCATACACGAACGATGTCCAACAGTAGTTCATCTGGCTGTTCACCTGGAAAATGGACAAAGATAATACTTCACAGAAGAGTCTCTACAAAACCAATTGGCAAATCCTGCTGATACGACTCTCACTGCATTCTTTAAGCTTTCACAAGAAGATGAGTTTGCTCAAATACTCCTGTGTGTTGACGTACCCAAGTTCTACATATGGCAGGCTTCAATGAAAAAGTTCCAGAGAAGAGCTCAAGGATCCGATGTTGAAGGATATCCAGGGATAAAGTCAGGCAATGATTTGGGACGTGTCTACACGGTTCACCCCAACAACTTTGAATGCTATTGTTTGAGATTACTTTTGCACCACATCCGTGGCCCAACATCATATGCAGCACTCAAGACAGTGAATGGACAAGTCTGCAGAACCTATCAGGAAGCGTGCAATCTCCTTGGCCTGCTGGAAGATGATGGTCACTGGAATGGCACATTAAAAGAGGCAGCAGCTACTCAATCGCCAATGAGAATGAGGAACCTGTTTGCCATCATGAATGCTACATGTGGACTTTCCAACCCAAGCCAGCTCTGGAAAAACCACCAAGAAAGTCTTTCAGAGGATCTGCTTCATCAAGTAAGAAGAGAACATCCTGGTCAAGAGAGTGAGTTCATGGATGACATGTTCAACAAGGCTCATATCATGCTGGAAGACAAAGTGATGGAGCTATGCGGAAAAAACCTGAATGATTTTGGATTGCCATCCCCAAACCAAGAAGAACCAGTAGCTGCAAAAAGGGAGTTGCTCAGAGAGACAGACTACTCAGTTGAAGTTCTGGTGAATAGATCTTGCAAGCGAAACAAGCGGAGCAGGGAGGTATGAGCTTTCTTGATGCATCTGGCGGGACAGGAAAAACATTCTTGATCAACCTTCTGTTGGCCAAAGTACGTGATCAGGGGAAAATTGCTCTTACTGTGGCATCCTCAGGCATTGCTACAGAACTACTAGAAGGAGGACGTACTGCACACTCACCTTTTAAACTGCCTCTCAACCTCGCTCACAATGAGAATACAGTGTGCAACATCAAGAAAGGATCGTTAAAGGCAAAACTCTTAGAAAAATGCAGCCTCATAGTCTGGGATGACTGCACTATGTCTCACAAGTTAGCGTTTGAAGCATTGGACAGGACCTTGCAAGACATACGAGAAAATGACCAGCTCATGGGTGGCATTACTTTGGTCATTGCTGGAGACTTTCGCCAGACACTACCTGTCATTCCTCGAAGCACTCCAACTGATGAACGGAATGCGTGCCTCAAGGCATCATACCTATGGAGAAGTGTTCAGACACTCACCCTATCCACAAACATGAGAGTACATCTACAAGGAGATCAGGATGCTGGATGGTTTGCAAACCTTCTACTACAGATTGGGAATGGAACTTTCCCTGTTGATTCAGAAGGACAAATAATCATTCCTCAAGGATGTGGAAATGTTGTAAAGTCCTCAACTGAGCTCACTAACATGGTCTACCCAAACATTATCCACCACTACAAGCATCACAAGTGGCTGCATGAACGTGCAATTCTGGCACCAAAGAATGAAACAGTGCCTGAAATCAACATGACTCTACTCAGACAGCTTCCAGGCAGTGAGACCTCATTCAAATCTGTTGATACAGTAATCGACCAGGACCAAGCAGTCCAGTACCCTGCAGAATTCCTTAATTCTGTGGAGCCCGCTGGAATGCCTCCTCACCACCTCACTCTCAAGATTGGAACTCCTATAATGCTCTTAAGAAATCTTGAACCACCAAGGCTCTGCAATGGCACAAGACTGGTGGTGAAGAACATGATGCCACATGTACTGGAAGCTACAATACTGACAGGAAAAGGTAAAGGAGAGGACGCTTTTATACCAAGCCAATCTCTCATCACCACTGACCTGCCATTTGAGTTCAAGCGGCTTCAGTTCCCTGTTAAAGTGAGCTTTGCCATGACCATCTACGAAAGCCAGGGACAGTCCCTAAAGATCTTCAGCCTAAACCTGGTGTTTCCTTGCTGTTATATTTCACACAAAGCCTGTTCATCGAGCTGATGGCGCCGTGAACCTCATTGGGAACTGCCCGTGCCTCGTATGTGGTGTCAATAGCATTTTACCGAATCCAACTGGTATGAAGCACGAGGTAATATATATATATACTTCATTTTTAGTCCATATAACACCCAGTAGGTCGAGGGTTCGATTCCTGCTGGTGAGGTCGTTGATTATATGTTCAAATTCCGCGTGTTATATTATATATGGTACCTCGTGTTTCATACTAGCTGGATTCGGTAAAACGCCACTGACACCACATAAGAGGCACGGGCAGTTCCCAATGAGGTTCACGGCGCCATCAGCTCGATGAACAGGCTTTGTGTGAAATATAACAAAGTCTAGGACTGCTTTTAGTGTCCCTGTGGGTTGGTCGGTTGCATTCCCTAGTCCCACCCAGTAGGTCGAGGGTTCGATTCCTGGCTGGTGAGGTCGTTGATTATATGTTCAAAGTCCTCGTGTTATATGGACTAAAAATGAAGTATATATATATATATATATATATATATATATATATATATATATATATATATATATATATATATATTTCATGTAGATCCACAATGAAAACGTAAATAAGATAAATCTTGATAAAATCTAACGGGAAAAGAGAAACAACGGAGCACCTTAGCTTTCGTCTTTATTCAAGACATCTTCAGAGGCAACTGGATTACATGGACAGAGAGAGGCTTAAATATACAGGGTGACCTTATTAAACATGAGGTCAGGTCATAATGATGTCATCCACTAATCCCCACACCAACACCAACACACACATAGAGGAGCTTAAGAGAAGGGGGCGACGTGACTAGTCAGGTCAGGTCAAAAATAAGGGACCCAGTAAATAACTATCCTACATCAAGATCCAAGGTTTTCAAAGCATTTTTAACCTTGGGCCACTGACAAATAAATTTATGTAACATATTATCAGTTTTGAACTGACCATCAGTAAGGTCAGAGTAGCAATCTATGTCAGAGATAATATGAAGTGTGAAATAAATAAGGAAATAAAAGCTGAACTGAATACAGAAACAATTTGAATAGAATTAATCGATGGGAGAGAAAAATTAATCACAGGGGTAATATATAGACCTCCTAATTTTGTTGAACGACTTATTTGGGATTAAATGAGCGGGGCTTCCAGATAGAGCAAAGTCTGTATAGTAGGAGACTTTAACTCTAGCCAAATAAATTGGATCGACTTTGCAGGTAACTCAGAATCAGAGGATTTTCTTGAAACAGTTCAGGACTGTTTCCTAAGTCTACATATAAACGAACCTACCCGGGGTAATAATATACTCGATTTAGTTCTGTCAAACGAAGAAAACCTCATTAGTAATGTCGAGGTAGGGAACGAACTTGCCAACAGCGATCACAGAGAAATAAGATTTTAATTAGAATTTAATGGCAGACACAAGGAAAATTCCATTAAAGTCTCAGATTTCAGAAGGGCAAATTTGATAGGTTGAAAAGGCAGCTGAAATAAGGGGTATCATATTTCGGGATGGATTATATGACCTCACTTGAGGTGATTTTCTAGTCGTATAGCTTATGGGACTAGACATATATTACATTGGGTAAGAGTAGCGAAACCCAATTGTCTGTTTCTTCTTTTATTGAAAAACTATTGTTTATATAATACCTGAGTGTAAATCAACGGTAACTTCCACTATTTATGAGTGTGAAGGGAGAGGACGGCGGCTATGTAAATAGACTGTTAATCACATCCTTTCGATGTGAGATTATGAATGAAACTGCTATGAGTAGTGACCCATCAAAGGAGAACGGAATAGGCACATCGTCTTCCCTCGAGGGAAGACGGAGCCATCCACGACGGCTCTCAAATAACGTCTTCCTCTAGTCAAGGATGTCAAACTACTGCCCGTTTTAGGTGACCAGGGAGCCGGCTACTTAATGCCTTAACTCAGCATAATATGACGCAGCTTCCCATGGGCACACCTTATCACGTGCACTGAACATGTCACCTCATAGCTAGTGGAAAGTTACAGGGGATGAATCAGTATGTAAATGAAATGTAATTAACCCATTTATATAATTCTTCGGTTTATTAAACAAGGGCCATTACATCGCTTGGTCACCTACCACCCGAGCTCCGCGAGGACTACAATAAGCCCGCAGATAAACATCCTATACATAAGCCAAACTATGTTACAATCATATGTGTAAACACTAAGCTAGGGACTCTGGAACCATAGGTTCATCGACTACTGGGGTCCTAGACTAAAGTGTCTTACGGGCTAATATCTCATGTACAATGGCAAAATTGGATGATTCTGACTGAAAACACAAACATTACTGCCAATATCAACACAATAGTGGAATCGTTAACTTGGGTAAGCAAATCACTGAATAACATGACACAGATAATCTTCCCCTACTTCGTGTTTAAGAACGCACCTTCTTAGCAATGTACAACTTTTGCTACTGTCACCCTAGATGAATGAGTGTGTGGTGCATAAGACTCTTGTACGAAACATTCATGTTTGCGGAGAGCAATGGTACTGAGTTGTGAAGGGTTCTACATGGCATGGCTGAAAATTTACAGTCTGTGAAAATTTACTCTTGAACTATCATATTTTTATTTTGAGAAGATGTGTCTGTGACATCATTAAAATATGTAGTTTGAAAATTATGAACATTAGTATCCTCCCTGGGATCAAAAATTTTTTTTCCACATTTTCTGTGTCTAAGGTTTGAAAAACTATTTGGATACAAACCAAAGAAATAACCTTGGCCATCCATTTACTGGAAATTGATAAAAATTATAGTTAAAATAATTCAAGTATCAATAACTGAAAAGGTAAGAAATAAATACTGGAAATTATATTATATCAGTATATATTAAAATAAGTAAGGCACTTATAACACATAATATAACCTACACGATGTACTATCAGTGTGAAGTTATGTTGCGAACATGTAAATGTGTGTATATATTTAATGTATGCCTAGATACTACCTATTCCTTGTAGGCTTGATTGAAGAATCCTTTCTAGAATTTCTTGAAAATGTGAAATTGTTGCCGCAATCTCGTAGAGTTGTGTGTGTGTCACTCACAGGAGACACAGCTGCTGCTAAGGTCCCGTGACTGGGTCAATGTCCTCGAAAATGATGAGTACAGCAAACTGCCGCTCCCTGTCAGTGAACTCAAGGACTCTGGGGTTCACTGGGTACACTAATGCATACACCACACCATTCCTCAGAATGCTGAGACCATCACTCATGATTGGAGATGTGTCATCACTAGGGGGTGCTGGGGTGCTGGAAACTGGGGGTTACTCACGCCATACGAAAGAATTTTGTTGACAGGATGTTGATTGATGAGTAGTTACAACAACTGCAGTCACGTTCTGTCACACCCTGGGCAGTGAAAGAATCATTTGCAGAAACTAATGTTCACTTCAGCTCACAGGATCATTGCAATAATTCAGCAACTATCAATAACTCAGTATTGGTTATCGACATAAAAAAAGATTTTGTACATCATCTTTGGATGACAAAACGAAAGACGCTCAACTAAAACTTCTCACTACGGGATATATCACAAAACTTGGATATTTCATGAAACAGGTCACTGTTTTTTGTTTTTCTTGTTTCAGAAAACACTGATGACTTGTTATGTAGAATGTGTATATAGACCGGAATGTTGTTACCCGTTACTAATTTCTTTGAACGTTGTAACAGATGTAACAGTAGTATAACGGTTTCTTTATAGATCCGCTGCCACGTATATAACAATTCTTCTTCCTTGTAGTAGTAAATGTAACACATATAACAATATCTTTGATTGCTATTTCATATTTACGTTTACGTTCCATATATGGGTTCTTCCTCTTCACCAGAATGCCACAGTAATGGGGATAACATAATACCTCTACCTTTACCAACTATGTATTTGGTGAGATGACTGTTAGTGTGATATAACAGTTACTTGTAAAACTGTCATATATGCAACAACATTCCTGGGTTGTCACCACTTGTTACAATCACTTGAGAAGCTATTTCGGATACACGTCCAGATGTAGATCAACCGTAATTTCATCTCAGTCTCTTTGGATGTTAAGCGAAAGGACGGAGGCTATGTAAATAGCTCTGCTAAGTACGTCCTGACGATACGATATTAAGAGTGAAACTGCTATGAGTAGTGACCCATCGAGTGAGAATGGAATAGGCATGTCGTCCTCCCTCGAGGGAAGACGGAGCCATCCACGATGGCTCTCAAAAAACGTCTTCCTCTAGTCAGGGGATGTCAAACTACTGCCCGCCTGAGGTGGTGTTACGACCGTGTCGTATTTTTTCTATTATTTTTTTATACATGCTTCCATGTTGTTCCATATTATTCCTGTAATGATGTGTTATATTTACTATTATATAATCTAGTCACCTTACCCTGTGCTGTTAAGGTTTTAACTGTTATTATTTGTTCAAGCTCATCTTATTTCTTCATTTAGTATTGTAACAAGCATTCTTTGTTTCTCTAACGACCATTTGCATCGTTAAACGACCCATGTTTCACCTGCCGGTCGCATTGGCCAGAGCCAACCCTATATATAGCACTCCACTAGCAGACGGAGTTCAGTCTAGTCCTCTTGTCATTCAGTTCACGTTCTTTTGAGTGACTCCCGTCACCTGTTACTTATACTTTAATTTACTTATGTGTTGTTCCTGTCGCCACCAATGTGGTATATCTATGTGAGTACCTATTCATGTCCCTTATGTGGCCATCAGTGTTTGCTTGGTTACATTTAAGTAATTCAGTGTTGTTTCACGATAGTTAATTTCAGTGTTAGTTATTTATATGTTTATGCAATGTTAACGTAATCCAATGCTTTATTTTTATTTTATATGTTTAAAGCAGTTCTGTTGAAGCTTCGATGTTTTAGTATCATTTGTGTCTTAAAGATTTCGATAGTGAATCAATTTGTTGTGACAGCCTTCGAGGCTCTTTATTTTTGTTATTATGTAATTTAATTAATTTCTTAAAGGTTTACTTTAATTATTTTTATTCCCTTTTTGATTTAATTCACTTTTTTTGTTTGGTTACGCCTAGAACCTTGGATATTTAAGTAACTTAAGAGACGGCGTAACAGTGGCCAGGGAGCCAGCTACTTAATGCCTTAACTCAGCATAATATGACGCAGCTTCCCGTGGGCACACCTTATCACGTGCACTGAACATGTCACCTCATAGCTAGTGGAAAGTTACAGGGGATGAATCAGTATATAAATCAAATTCACTTTACCTGGAGACTTGACAATGATATCCTCACAAAATATGACGGTTGAGGATGACCTAATCACGTGATCTGAGGTCGACGAGTTCCACAACAATTTAAATAATGAGTTACTTAATGCACAAAGGCAGGACATACCATACAGAAAACTTAGATCAGACAACAAAGACCCTAAATGGATAAACAATTATTTAAAGAATATTATTGGACAAAGGAAGGCGATAGGTAGAAGAATAAGTCGTGGTGAAGTTTACCTCCGAGATTATTATAAGGTATTGGCCAGTAGGGTTAAGGCCGAGATAAGAAAAGCAAAGAGGAATAATGAACTGAAGGTGGCAAGGGAAGCGAAGTCAAACCCCAAGGGATTCTTTCAAATGTATCAAACTAAATCACGAGAAAAGATTGGACCAATGAGCAATAATATGAAGAAATATTTTTCAACAGTTTTCACCACCGAAAACTTGAACATGATACCCGAGGCACCGACTATATACAGAAATATTTAAGAAAATAGATTAACCGAGATTGTAGTGATTGGTAACGACGTTAGTAAGCAAATAGACAAGTTAAAGCCTAATTAGTTGCCGGGTCCCGATGAGATACTTGCCAGAATATTAAAGGAATGTAAGGAAGAGCTTGGTATGTCCTTGCAAATGGGTGTAGTACCAGAATCCTGGAGGATACCGAATGTAATACCGATTATCAAGAAGGGAGATAGATCACTATCCTCTTAACTACCGTCCAATCAGCTTCACATCTATTGCAGACAAATTACTGGAAGCAATAATTTCAAACTCTATTCGAAATCACCTGGAGAAGCACAAGTTGATCAATGATTCTGAACATGGCTTCACAAGAGGGCGTTCATGTCTAACTAATCTATTAACATTCTTTTCAGCTGTTTTCTAATCAGTGAACGAGGGGCTCGACTATGATGTGGTATATCTTGACTTTAGCAAAGCCTTCGACAGAGTCCCCCACGAAAGACTAATAACAAAAGTGGAGGCTCATGGCATTGGAGGAGATATTCTAAAATGGATTAGCGCGTGGTTACAGGACTGAAAACATCGAGTGAGCATTAACGGCACTAAATTCGATTGGAATAACGTCACAAGTGGAGTACCCTAAGGCTCAGTACTGGGACCATTATTATTTATTATATACATAAAAGACCTAGATATAGGCGTAGACAACAGCATAAGTAAATTTGCTGATGACACTAAAATAGGGCTTGTAATTAAATCTGACGAGGAATTCCGTAAAACTACAGGAAGATCTAAAAAAAAATTCGAATGGTCTGAAAAATGGCAGATGAAATTCAATGTGGACAAATGAAAAGTACTTAGTCTAGGAGATATCAGATGAACAACAATGTTATAGAGAAATCCGAATGTGAGAAAGATTTAGGAGTAATGATAAGTAGGAATCTTAAGCCAAGTAGCAATGTGTATTTGCTCCAAACAAAGCTAATAAAGTACTTGGGTTCATACAAAGGAGTGTTATAGTTACAAAACTAGAGAGGTTATCCTGAAACTATATCTTGCGCTTGTAAAACCTCACTTGGATTACGTAGTTCAATTCTGGTCACCGTATTACAGAATGGATATAGAATCCCTAGAAAGAATTCAGAGGAGAATGACAAGACTAATCCCGGGCATTAGGAACCTCGAGTACAGAGATAGGTCAAAGCATCTTAATTTGCACTTCCTCGAGAGACGTAGAGTGAGGGGCAATTGATAGAGGTGTATAAATGGAAGTCAGGGCTAAGCAAAGGGGACATAACAAAGGTTCTCAAACTATCCAACCAGGTGCGAACTTGTAACAACGATTTTAAATTTGACAAATTTAGATTTAGGTGCCAAATAGGTAAAAATTGGTTTGGAAATAGAGTAGTGGATGAATGAATAAGTTACCAAACATCATTATTGACTCCAATACGATGGATAGTTTCAAACATAGGTTGGATGGATATATGAGCAATAGGGGTTGGCTGTAAATGGGACTGCCCAGTATGGGCCAATAGGCGCTCTGTAGTTTCCTCCATTCTTATGTTCATATGTTATTATCACCAAGTGCTCCAACATTTAAGAACATGTAAGTAAAGAAATTAATTCATTTTCGTAAAACATATTTTGTAATATTTTTATACATTACATTTCAACAATAATTTACACTGTTATTTCATATGAATTTCTAATATAATAAGCATTTACAGAAACATTATGTATAATTCATGTAAAAAATAAAGAAACTTTGAGCGAGGAACATTTGCATTTGAGAGCTTGAGTGACAGCAATGCACTTCAATATGTGTTATATTCGTGTTTACGTATAAACTTAATCAGTTTATTTGATTATTTATAGAAATATATTGCTAGATAATGTATTTGCAATACTAATGCAACAAACCCAACCGTTTTATCCCCGATAGTATGCTTACTATGACGCAATATGTACAATTATCTTTTGCGTTCAGACGGAAAAAATTAATAATCTGTACTCGGCCTGGGCGCGCTCATCAGAATGCACAATTTATACCACTATTACCTAGCGAAATATTAATTTTTTCACAACTTTTCTTCTATAACTATATATTGCTAAAAATGTACGCTTTATAATTAAATAAAGTTCATACTGCAATCACATGAAATAACGAAGGTATAAAGTGATGTATAAAATTTTTTATCAAGCGTAAACAAAAATTTTGTGTTCTACTCGCATTTACGTACAGAAATAATTATTTAATCGTGATTAATAATATGAAACTGTTTGTAGATAATTTATTTAATGCTAATGCAACAAACCCCACCTTTTGATCTCAAGCAGCAAACTTGCTATGACTCATTACGTATAATTAATTATCTCTCGTGTTAAAGAAACTACAGTTCACAAGTTTGAGTGTGTTTCTGTGACCTGGTGGAAATCTACCGGCCTGTTGTTTGTTTGTACACGATACCAATCGTCGGGAAATTACCGGAGACTGGCGGGACAGCTAGTGGTAATTCGATGACACTTGTTATACATCTACTGCTGCCTCTGTATAAACAATCTGGCCGCTGGTAACTAGAGGATTCGTTGCAAATTTATATTTTTCGAGTCTTTTTGGAATTTTCGATTTGGCTTAAGAAAGTACATTTTGGCAGGAGACACTTTTTACATCTTTAGTCACGTAACCATGTCCCGCCATCCAGCGTTGGTCTCGGTTTCATGTGATTCTCCTGCACAAGCTCAGTTCTGAATTTTGCTTGGCTAGTCGTAAAAATCGATTCACTGTGCGACAGATGTACTTTGTTAACTTGGCAAATCATTCATCGTGTCTTTAAACATGAAGCCACTGCTATTGACATTTATTAGGCCCATGATATTCTCCCAATTTTTGTGAAGTGTGCAAAGTGCGGTTCATACTTTCACTATCGTCTAGATAAGAACCTTTGGTTTTGTACTTAAACACAGAAACTCGCCAAGATAAAGAAATCTCCTCCTTTTGGTTTCTACTGTACGTTTAAGAGCTTTTGGTTGGACAAAGTATCTGCAAGTAACATCATTTTATCTTCCAGCATCTGATAATTAAAGTAAGGTTAGGTGAGGTTAGGACAGTTTTTTTCGCCTTTATGCCCCTCAATTTCCCTCTACTTCAAAGCCTATGTCTCCATAACGGCTCGAAACTCAGATTCCAATCAAATATCACGAAATACTCTAGAAAAACCTTTTCTTGTTAGTAGTTTCCGTGGTAGACAATATTTAAGCATGAACCTAGATTACAATACGAAGACGTATCTCAGAAAAGTTGGGTAGTAGAACGAGCTGATTCTGGTGTACCTGTATATCGTGAAGCACTGACCGCCAGGCTCCAGCCCCAACCTTCCCAGCCCTGCGGCTACTCCTCGTGTTTACCTTAAAATATTACGCGTTCGAAGACTTACAACTATTTGTATATAATAATTTTTTTAATACATACGCAAGTGTAACAGTAATATAAAATAAGTCAAACTTTACAGTCGCATTACTAGAAACAATTACGATGATATTTAGGACTATCCAAGCCATATCCACCATACGAACACAAGGTTAACTCCACATCGTGACAGCGATGCCACAACAAATACTTAATTTTATTTTGACACTTAATTTTTCATAAAATAAAAGTCAGCTGATACACTATTCAATTAGCCATAATCCCAACTACAGCTTCTGTTGTGGCACGAAATCATTTGACGTAACAGTCTTAATACTTGTTTATAACCTATTCTATTGTTAACGATAGAAGCTTGAATGAAGACGACGACTACAACGAAAACGTTATAAATATGGAGAGGATTCTACATCCAGGAGGTGGCTTATTAAATTTCGGGAGGCAAGAAGTGTGATTGCACCCTTATTGCAATCACACTTCCTGTCTCCCGAAATTTAATAAGTTTATTATAAACAAGTATATCCTAATGACAAGCCTCAGTGATATGAGTTTGCATGTTCTATGTTGAACTGGATTAGTAAAGACAATAAGTCCTTAAAAGGGGGGTGTTGTTCTCTGCAGAAGCCACCTTTTACATATCTGGACAAGTTAACCACTATAATGTGGGAATATTAGAGAGTGAAGATCCACGCTTTTATGAACATATTCGTGGCAGAATATTACAGGAAGTGTGTATCTTGTCGTGCTGGACAGTTAAGTGGTCCCCCAGTTGAACTAGTCACAGCCATTCGTTCTTTTTCAGCAAGACGGTGGTGCGCCTCCTTTGTGAGAACTTCCCAAGCTTTTCTGATATTACGCAAATACATACAAAAAACTTAATTATTCTATTTCTTGGGTTTGTTTCAATAACATTCTAAGACCGTAACACGACTTTGTGGACACCCTGCACTATATCCAAATCAATCAATCAATCACTCAATCAATCAATCAATCATTGCTCCAGCAGGTGGTGGCAGTCGACCGCAACAGATAGTATCTGAGATGTACTCGGGTGGCAGTGTTGCCTCAGCTGTTGAGTTAGATTGTTCAGTGGGTCTCATAAGGACGGCTAAATACCTGAGCAGGTGTAGTGTTAACAGGAAGGATAAATTTAACCCGCGACAGTGGCTAAAGTCCAACTGATCCGAATACCATATTAGTGGCTTAAATTACGTTAGCTTAGGTTAGATTCGCTTACTTTAGGTTATGTTAGGTTAAGGGTGTTTAATCATTAGTAAAACAATCCAGGGTGCATAAGTTGCACCAGTAGGACGCGTCCTGATCTTGGAAGATAGTATGGTCAAGTACGACCTACATGGATTATTGCGCATACCGTTGCATATGAGGTCCATCGCTGCCCATATTGAAGTGGCTATGGTTACCCGCAAAGACCTATGACAACAGACCAATATGTCTACCACGATTAAACAGACAATTAATCTCCAGAATATCCGTATGAAATCCCTCCTGCAAACTGTGATGCACTCGGAACGCAAGATTCTCACATCACATGACGACATTGGTAAGAAGGTACAGGTTCAGTTATGTGAGAACCGGCTGAGGGTGTAGCTACCTTAGGAGGACTCTTACATGTTATAACACAAACTGTTGTAAACAAAACAGGGCAATCAGTCAGACGTACCAGGCTATTCAGTAATTGCAATAAAAAGTAAATGCAATCATTCATGAAACTAACTAGAATCGTACATGGCTTGGCACTCGAGTGACTTGTACTTTTCACCGTGTATTTGCATGCCGCTGAAATATCTGCTCAAGCATTAATAGCAGTCAATGATGTACTATTTGCTGATTTAGTGAATGCGGGTTTAGGCCGCGTATGTGTAAAATTATTGGCTGTAAGTAATCTTCTTGACACTTTGCAGACCATGAAGTGGAATATTATTATCCTCTGTTAGAAGCTACGTTCATGCATGACGCAATTTTAGTGCATATTCCAATGCTTTCAACTCGTAAGTTTAATACATGGAATTTGGACCCATTCCCCCACGGAAGCAAATTACACTCTTTTGACTTTACAAAATAAACTGAACATCTAGTAGTTTCGGATGACTATTCATTAACTCCCATGAGCAATCAATAGGACCTGACACACTGTACAGTAAGTCGTCTTATTTACACTTGCATGTATGCCCAGCAAATGCATTTGCATTTACACTTGCTGCAGAAGCAGTTTTTGAGTTAGCTATCATCCAAACAGATGCTACTACAGCCGTTCAACAACGCTCATACACTCCTATCCTGTAAGATCAGTGTTTAATGCCCATCTTAATAATGTTCGGTATTTCTACTTCCCTACACATACCAGTGTCATATTGATGTGTCAAGATGGGGTCAAATATTTATTTGTTCAAGGTTATATTATATAGCTCCAGATCACAGTGAAATTACTAGCTGAAAACTTTGCCAACTCGCCAACATCTTGCTTACAATTTGAACTTGAGCGTAGAGCGTGTAAATATACAACCTACAGTGAATGTAAGCTTCAGTAAACTCAACAAATTTTCTGATAAATTAAAGTTTTTTCCTATATAAATGAAACTTACTTTGTATCGTCAGATATTGCACTTCTTTATACTTATCCTCAGGCTTTGTCATTCTAGGATTTGTGATACCAATCATATTGATTGTGTTATCACTGTTATTAATATTTGCTACTACAAGAAAGTATCATCAAAGTATACGGTCGTGTATACAGTATATTGTCTCGAGGCACTGAAACACGTACCAGTAAATCCCAGCTTCCAGTTGCCGATACCTCAGCTTAGCTTAAGCACACATTTATTATAACATGGTTGGGTATACATAGGAATTATGTGTGTGGCTGGTTTACACCGCATGGGGGTCGATGGGTGGTGGCTAACCAATGTGATAACTTCTGTCAAATATATGGACAGTAACAATGATATAGATGTGGGCTAAACATATATGAACAATTAAACATATCCTCCTAGCTCTCTCTCATACTAAGACAAATGAACATTGCTGGTTAATTTACAATTAAACAATACTGTCTGTGCATCTCATTTTGATCATAAAAGTGGACATTGTGTTGGGCTCTTGACTTATATAACTGTTTTCAAAGACTAATTAATCTCAGATATCGGTAAAGCAAATCCCAAAAGTAAAATAACTTGATATAATTAATGTAAACTATTTTTAATATATACAAGACCCAATAATAACAAAATAACTAAATAGGAAGTTTGCTGAGCTCGAAAATTTAGCCATTGACAAAACAACACAATTAAACCTACAAATAAATGAATTACAATATGCAGTAATTAACCTAACAAGAGCAGAAACACTTATAACATAAGTAAAGACAGTCCACACAATGCAAATAACAATGTACTCATCACTGTGGAGGCTCTCAACTGGCTCATCCATGTTAATATTGTTATTATTATCCACTCTGTATCTGTATATTTCTGGCTAAATAAACTTTTTCAATATCAATATCAGAGAAGGAGGTGAGACCCCAGCCGGCAACAATACTATTTAGTGTTTACCACCTGACTGGCTGTTCTCTGGTGGTTAACTCAACACCAAACCTCCAATAAATGAGTCGAAGCATTAAGACAGTCCAGTGTGGCGACTCTTGGCAGTCCTCACCACAGTTTTACTTAACCAAAAGATGGCGAAACAGTACTGCAATACATACTAACTACATGTTACCTGTGTGAATCCTACATGCAAAGTAAACCATAAGAACCAAAGGTAAAACACACACACACACATACACACACTACTACCACTTTGCTGTCACTCGGAATCGAGTTTGACGATCATCTAGCTATGATACAATGGTATGAGTTATTAAAGATGTCAACTACGTTGGTGAGTTCTGAAGCGACTAAAGAAACCAATACGGGACCGGCAGGGTCGTTCAGATATGTTGTACATGTGGGGGGCTACATCTAGTGCGGGAGGGGGCGGCGGCAGCGTTTTCCGGCGTTGGCACTTGTCTGCCTCGTTATGCAGTCGGGCTAACTTGAAAGTATTGACACCGTCTTGTTTGGTGATCCTCCAAGTGTTACTGTGTGGAAAATCGTCTCCCAGGTGGGGGTCGATTTGGCACTTTTTCAGGTTTCTCTTAAGACAATCTTTGCCCGCGACGTTACGTTTAATATTCATTGGGTGACTGTAAAGTAGCTGCTTTGGCAGTCTACTCTTTGTCCATGCGGGTAATATGGCCAGTTCAGTGTATTTGTTTATGGATAATGGTAGCCTGTAGGCTCCTACAGTTGATGTCAGTAGGAATACTGATATTTGTTCTCCTGTCTTTCCGACAAACTAGAAGGATGGAACGTAGACTACGTTAGTGAACGTTTTCAAGTGCCTTGAGGTGCCTCCTGTATGTCACCCATGTCTTGCTGCCATATAGCAGGGTGGGGAGGACCACTGCTCGATATACGTGTAACTTTGTAGCTAATTTCAGCTCCCCAAAGTTAAAAATAGGGTATCGAAGTCTGCCAAAGGCTTGAGATGCACATCTGATCCGATGCTGAATCTTTTCATTGATGTCCGCGGTGGTGGACTTGTGGGACCCAAGATACCGAAAGTGGGAAACTATAAAGAAGGTAGTACCATTCAGCTGGCTGGATGGTGAAAGTGTGTCTAAACCATGAGCAAACTGATAGAGAATCTGAGTCTTATGTACATTCACCTAAGTTCTGTAGTGTGTATACGAATCTGTGTAGGGGTTCAGGATCTCCTGTAGGTCGCGTTCAGCGTGAGCGACAAGGGTGAGGTCATCTGGACATTGAAGCTCAGTAATGGCACTGGCACTGGCATGAGTAAGGAAGGCCAGTACACACCCTTGTTTAACCCCCGTTTAGACGGGGAAGAACTCACACTGGGTACCATTGTGCAGGACACTGTCGTTCATGCCTTCGTAGAGTTGCCTCACAATGGAGATGAATTTTGGGAGGCAGCCAAAGCAGCTAAGGGTCCAACAGAGGCCTTCCCTGCTGATTGAGTCGAAGGCCTTGGTTATGTAGATCAGAGCCATGTGCAGATCACAACGCTGCTCTTTGCACTTTTCCTGTATCTGGTGGGCAGCAAAGATCATGTCAGTGGTGCTACATGATGGTCTAAGGCCACATTGAGATTCTGGGAGGATATTTTCTGCCAGCGACGGACAGCAGCGCGATCCCGCGGTAGTCGCCACAGTCTGACCGGTCTCCCTTGTTCTTATAAATATTGATGATGGAGGCGTCTTTAAGAGTTTAGGGCATTTCCTCCTTTTCCCATATATTTTCCAGGAGAGAGTGGAGACGGCTGGTAAGCAGAGGTCCTCCTGTTTTATACACCTCGGCTTGGATTCCATCAAGCTTTAATATTTTTCATCTCTTTCATGGTAGTAGTTAAATCATCCAGGGATGGAAGATAGCTGAGGTGGGTCATCTCTGGTTGCTGAGGGACCTGCTGGGTAGTCAGGACATCCACATCTGTGTTTCGGTAGAGCAGTGTTACGACCGTGTAGTATTTTTCCATTATTTTTTTAACATGCTTCCATGTTGTTCCATATTATTCCTATAATGATGTGTTATATTTGCTATTATATAATCTAGTCACCTTACCCTGTGCTGTTAAGGTTGTAACTGTTATTATTTGTTCAAGTCCATCTTATTTCTTCATTTAGTATTGTAACAAGCATTCTTTGTTTCTCTAACGACCATCTGCATCGTTAAACGACCCATGTTTCACCTGCCGCCGCATTGGCCAGAGCCGACCCTATATATAGTATTCCACCAGCAGACGGAGTTCAGTACAGTCCTCTTGTCATTCAGTTCACGTTCTTTTGAGTGACTCCCGTCACCTGTTGCTTATACTATATTTTATTTTCTGTGTTGTTCCTGTCGCCACCAATGTGGTATATCTATGTGAGTACCTATTCATGTCTCTTATGTGTCCATCAGTGCTTGCTTAGTTACATTTAAGTAGATCAGTGTTGTTCCTCGATAGTTAATTTCAGTGTTAGTTATTTTATATGTCTATGCAGTGTTAACGTAATTCAATGCTTTATTTTTATTCTTTTGATGTTTCGATGTTTAGTATCATTTGTGTCTTAAATGTTTCGATAGTGAATCAATTTGTTGTGAGCAGCCTACGAGGCTTTTTATTGTGTTAATATTTAATTAATTAAATTCTTAAAGGTTTACATTATTTATTTTTATTCCCTTTTAATTTACTTCACTTTTTCTGTTTGGTTATACCTAGAACCTGGATATTTATGTAAATTAAGAGACGGCGTAACAATGTTCAAAGTCCGCGTGTTATATGGACTAAAAATGAAGTATATATATGGTACCTCATGTTTCATACCAGCTGGATTCGGTAAAATGCTACTGACACCACATACGAGGCACGGGTAGTTCCCAATGAGGTTCACGGCGCCATCAGCTCGATGAACAGGCTTTGTGTAAAATTTAACAGTCTAGGACTGCTTTTAGTGTCCTTGTGGGTTGGTCGGTAGCGTTCCCTAGTCCCACCTAGTAGGTCGAGGGTTCGGTTCCTGGCTGGTGAGGTCGTTGATTATATGTTCAAAGTCCGCGTGTTATATGGACTAAAAATGAAGTAGGTATATATATATTTATATGTATATATATATATATATATATATATATATATATATATATATATATATATATATATATATATATATATATATATATATATATATTAGTTCTTGATTTGATAAGTGGCAGGGCTGAAGTAAACACTTTGTTGGTTTTATTTTATTGTAGAAAAAAATAGTTTCATAGGTATTGAGTTCAGTTGAGAGTATATTGTACACTCGCAACCAAATGTGTCTGTGCATACTGTAGTGCAAACAATTTGAGACCAGTGATGATAGGTATTGGGAATGGCCTGTGAATTTAGGCGAGAGTTTTGATATGCGTTCCGGCGCTTTTATCATTACTTTGTCTCCTATTTCTAATTTTACAGGCTTAGCTTTTTTGTGTTGCTTGCAGATCATATCAGCACGTGAGGCTGCTAAGTGTTTTCGTACTTTTCCATGGATGCTCGTGAAAACATTGATTTGTTTCTTGGCATAGTCATCCATGTTATACACAGGTTTTGGAATTCCTGTTAGTAAACCATATGGTAAGCATTTATCTTTACCATAAATTATGTGGTATGGCGATTTGCCTGTAAAGCGATTTATAGATCCATTGGTGGATGCTGAAACCTGTGGAAGCCAGTCCTCCCACGAACTATGCATTGGATTCACCACATGTCTGAGAATCTCAAGATTTTTTTTATTCTCACGCTCGACCAACCCATTTGATGATGGATGATAGGCGGTTGTGAAAGTTTGCCTAATGTCATATTGTTGACATATAGCAGCTAAGAGTCGATTCTTAACTTCTGCCCCGTTAACCAAGAGTATCACCCTAGGTGTAGAGAAAGGACAGATTAGATGAGTGACTAGTGCATGAGCCACTGATTCGGCGGACTTGTTCGGCAATGATGCGAGTACCACAAATCTGGAAAATGGTCAACGCAGACAAGTACGTAACTAGAGCCTTGGTGGCTTTTTGGTAGTTGCAATAAATCGATCGCAATTATATCCCATGGACGTTCTGGCGTCGGGTATTCTAAGATTGGAGCGGGATCCATCGGTGTTCCCTTGTATTTTGCACAAGATAAACATTTAGCAATGTGATGCTCGATGTCGATCCTCATAGATTTCCAATAATATTTTTGTCTAATTTTTGTTAGACATCTATCTCGCCCTGGATGTCCAGCTTGGGGTGCATCATAGAAGAGGGTGAGAATGTTTTCCTTTAATGATGTAGGAATAACAATTTTAGAGATTGACTCTTATTGTGTTTTCACTGAGCGATATAATATGTCATGCCGCAGCTCAAACTGTGAAAGTAGTAGAGGTAACCTGGGCAAATTTACCTCATCTCCCGATGTTACGACCGTGTCGCATTTTTCTATTATTTTTATAACATGCTTCCATGTTGTTCCATATTATTCCTGTGATGATGTGTTATATTTGCTATTACATATTCTAGTTACCTTACCCTGTGCTGTTTAGGTTTTAACTGTTATTATTTGTTCAAGTCCATCTTATTTCTTCATTTAGTATTGTAACAAGCATTCTTTGTTTCTCTAACAACCATCTGCATCGTTAAACGACCCATGTTTCACAGGCGTGTCG
>NW_024744839.1:11813916-11884591 GCF_018991925.1 Homarus americanus | reverse complement strand
GGAGGTTAGAACAGTGTCCTTTCTGGACGGGGGCCCACTCAAACTATCACGAGGCAACACACGCACGAACACACACAGTCATAGTACGGCTGTACAGTATAGATGACATTATGTATAAATATTGTATATGGCAGTTTTTACTCTGCATTATCTTCATTTTTTATGAACACGAAGAAAAAATACCATAGGTTGTAGTTACGAAAGCATGAATAGAAATAAACACTTCCAAACCACCCAGTGACTCCAGACAACGTGTGTGTGTGTGTGTGTGTGTGTGTGTGTGTGTGCCAGACCACGATGCTTCCCATCATTCGCATAACTATATGAAAAATCGTGTTTAATTTAACTACATATTTCAAAAACCTTAAATCACATGTGGATCAGTCACTCCTCATTTGACACACTTATAGTGTAATACTTTGACCATCCCACCTGGGCACATCGAGGTCCACGGTAACTCTCACGGGGCAGCATACGCACGAACACACTAGTTATGATATGAACCCTTCCAGGCTTCACTAGCATTATCATGTTATGTTCATCGTGCTCTGTATCTTAGTAACTAGTCATAGTATCAATACATGACAGTGTTATTAGTATAATATTGTAACTTTTACCCTACAGTTGTTGTTGTAAATCACGGACAGGAAGGATACATAAATTGTAATATCAAGTGTATGGTTAGCTCAAAGCCACCCCAAGTCAGACAATGTGTCACACAAAGTTACACTGTGTGTGTGTGTGTGTGTGTGTGTGTGTGTGAGTGTGTGTGTGTTCTGTAACATTAAGCTTGATCCTTAGTAGGTAAGATGTTTCATAAAGAGGTTTCTCCCATTCGTCGTTGTGAGCATCGTCCCAGAGCACATTGTTTCCTTCAAAACCATGGTTCATCCTTATTTCCCTTCTTCCGTGTAACTATATCCATATGGCTAAGGGCTTGCTTTTCATTTCTTTATTTACCAAAATAATGTGGATCAGTTACTCGTTATTTAACACATACATGCACTTGGAGCATCAAGATTGTTTTGTAGGCATGACTATTGATTAATTGACACCCCAAAAATATTTTCACATTTATTATGCATAAACATTGTAAACATATCTATGTGATTATTGTAGTATATAGCATATATTTAAGGTCTGGACAGATTCCCAAGAGTTATGCATATTAATGCATAGATTTTGTAAGCATATTTATGCGAAGTGACGTAAAACCACATAGTAAAATACCTGGACAAATTCCCGAGAGTTAGGAAACGAAGTCTATGTGCACCTAACGAGGTTACACCAGAGAGCTAAATTCCCCGCCACCCCCTACAAGGCACCGTCGTGGGCGGAGATTTAATTCTTGAACACAGGTTAATACCGTGTCCAACCTCCATCTGCTGCTATAACTTCATGCAATCTGGTGGGCATGGAATCTACCAGATTGCTGCAGATGTTCGGCCTCCTCCTTATTCCCTCCCACACATTATGTTCGTGTCTCCTCACTGCCTCACTCGTTTTCTCCTCAACATCCCATTCAACAACCATATGCGCCCATAGATTTTCTATTGGATTACAATCGGCTCCTTTAGGGGCCCAGTCCAATAGAATAATCTGCGGGTGCGCCTCAAACCAACGCTTGACTGCCTGACTTGTATGTATTGGTCTGCGGTCTTGCACCATACATATAGGCATTGGGTCTGGGATGGCATATGAGTTGCTGGGAGGATGGTTGGCAGTCCTGTTGAACTGGAAGGTAGACAAAATAGGAAACTCGCAGCCAAACTGTAAGAAAACCCATGGACAATGAGACATTAGTAAAATATACTAGTTAATTTTAGCGCTTGCACTCACATTAGATCCAGACTTATTGGTCCTTGCGAGGCTGTTTAGTTATGCTATGCAAACTAGTTTGCTAGGGTGAGGGAAAGTATATATATATATATATATATATATATATATATATATATATATATATATATATATATATATATATATATATATTTCATTAGCCCAATAAACACGCGGACTTCTACATACAATCAACACCTCAAACCGCCAGGATTCGAACCCACGGCCCACGAGCCCATGACTGTGACCGGGGAACGCTAACCGCTGGACCACTAGGATACTAAAAGCAGTCCTAGACTCTGTTTGTTGGGCTAATGAAATATATATGGATCCTCGTGTTTCGAAGCCGGATTTGGTAAAACGTTACTCTGACCACCTACGTGATACGGGTAGACCCATTAGAGGTTCACGGCGCCATAAGCTCGTTGAACAGGCTTTGTGTGAAATATAACAGAGTCTAGTACTGCTTTTAGTATCCTGGTGGTCCAGCGGTTAGCGTTCCCCTGTCACAGTCATGGGCTCGTGGGCCGTGGGTTCGAATCTTGGCGGGTTGAGGTGTTGATTGTATATATATATATATATATGTATATAATAACATATTTAACTCTTCTCAACAAATGCAAGGATGTTGCCCCGTGAGAGTTACCGTGGGCCTCCATGTGCCCAGGTGGGATGGTCAAAGTATTTCACTATAAGTGTGTTAAATGAGGAGTGACTGATCCACATGTGATTTAAGGTTTTTGAAGTATGTAGTTAAATTAAACACGATTTTTCATATAGTTACGCAAATGATGGGAAATAAAATATATAGATGGGGTGTGGTGGAATCATGGTGGTCTGGCCACAAGGGCTGTAAACTACATGTGGATTCACTGGGTGGTTCGGAAGTGTTTATTTTCATTCATACTTTCGTAACTACAACCTATGGTAATTTTTTCTTCGTGTTCATATAGAATGAAGATAATGCACAGTATAAAATGCCATATACAATATTTATACATAATATCATCTATACAGCCGTACTATGACTGTGTTGTTCGTGCGTGTGTTGCCTCATTATAGTTAGAGTGGGCCTCTATCCAGAAAGGACACTGTACTAACCTCCAGCACCGACCCAGGTGGGCTAGAGAATATGGTTTCCGAGTGTACATGTGGGAGGGGGGGATTGGTTTTAGGATAAGGTAAATGAGGGGGAAATTTGAAGGAAAGTAGGAGAGTCAAGGTATCCGGATTCAACCAGATATGCTCTATTTTAAAATTCTGGTTTGATCTTTTGAGCTACTGATTTTAGTTCTAGCTTTCAGGACTTTGATTTTCTAAAAATAATGTTTCGTAATTACAGTAGCCAGTATTTCAAGGAAGTGGTGACGGCCCCTGGCCAAGTTCTTTATGGAGCTGGCTGAGCAAGGAGGGGTTGGAGAGGCCAAGGATCGAGTCCGTTAGTCACTGTTTCTTTTGTATGGGGGTTATTTATTTATTTATTTAAATTAAAGCTTTAGTTTAATGTTACTCTGGTTAATTCCCCAGTTAACCAGGTTGGTACACTTATAATATAACTAGTCGAATTACTCGCGCCTTGCACGGAACATTTTCTGTCGACCATACATGGGGATCCTTCATTTAGGGGACCACATGGGCCATGGATCATGTGTTTCATGACCAGATCATGGAGTTCTTTATCTTGCTCTTTTTTAGGGATTTCTGCAGAAATTGCCAAATCATATATTTCGGCTTTGATTTTGTGCTCTGGTAGCTATCCAGAAAAGAAAGTGTGCATGGGGTAAACCTCTCTTCTGGTACTCAATGGTGTACAGCCATGCTTGCAAAGTACCAAATATTCCCTTCTTCATATGTTCCATAAACTTTTTCACTTTTAACCTGATGACTCTCGCAACAATATCTGGTCGATCATGACTCACTTGTCCGGGAGCCAAATTGTCAACAATTTCGGGCCAACGTTAATTACATGTCATAGTGATAAAGTAATCTACTGTTCCGTAGTGTCTTACAAAGGCCATCGCATCTGACCTTTTTTCATGAAGGTATCGAGGACCATCAGTATAGGTCACTGGAAGCACAATGCGACGACCAACTTGATTTGGATCTCCATCAGCAGCAAGCAGACTATCATGTAAATCTGAGTAATTTTCAGCACAGAGACTTTGCTGTTCTCTTCTCAAAAACTTCAATCTTTCAGTTTCTATTTTGCAGTATGCATCCACCAAGAATTGCTGGAAGAGTCGCCTTCCAAGCAAGAGGTAGTTCCCTTCTCTGCACATAATATGGAAAGAGTAAAACTGCAACTGTGTGACTTTCCGACCATTTCTCCCTTGCAAATATATGTGGTAGCCGTCTGTTCCATATGGAAAAAACAATGGATACATCAAAGGATTATAGGATCGATGTAGCTCTGAAATTCTCCTCAATCCACCTTGTTTTAACTGAAGAACAATATCTCTATTTTCTGTAGGCTCATTTGACATTAAAATTGCAACTTCAGCCCCTGTTGGTGCATTAAAACGCCAAGCATGTTCTCCCTGGGCACGCTTATTTTCCCAAATTACAATTTTCTTGTCATTTATGTTTCCTTGCCGTACTTGCTCTAGCGCAGTCTTTAGCTCCCTCACATAATTATTATTTTCATTTAACCAGGTTGTAATTCTCTCCAATATATCAGCATTCAAGTTTTGATGCTCTCCTCTTGCTCTCAGTTGATCTTCCAAAGTGTCCAAAAAGTAAACTTGAATGTATCTGGCTCTTCTATCTTCAGGAGGCATCAGTGACCCAAGTTGATGGTAAATTTGACCTTGGATTCTTACAGATGGATTCCAACCTTGGACAGATGCATCTTTGTGACCAAAGTTGGTCATGGCAAACAGAGAGTTGTACTCCCTGAGTCTTGACAAAATGTGTTTGCTGAATTGACTTTCCCCAGTGAACAGTTCTTCAAATAACTGAGGCAGGGGTGGAAATTGATCCAGTGTAACCTTTCCATTTCCACAGCAAATTTCTTAGCGCCACACTGACACAGTTTGGTCATTTCTCCAATTGCAGCCTTGTTACATGGGTCATTTTTGTCATACAGTAATGCAGAACGTTTAGCATTTTGAATCTCACGTTGTCTTAAATTTTGATACCTGTTTCTATCAGCAATCAAACGCTGTTGTCTCTCTTCTTCAGACTCATTTCTTCTTGCAACCATATGGCGAAATGTATCAGCAATTAAACGCTGTTGTCTCTCTTCTTCAGACTCATTTCTTCTTGCAACTATATGGCGAAATCTATCTTGCTCCTGTCTTTCTTGATGCTCACCCAAGGTTTCATTTTGCCGAGACTCTGTTTGCCTCTGTCTTTGCCTAGAAAGTCGTTCTTCCCTTGCATCACAGCTTTCAGATTGACGACGAAGCCTCATCCTTTGTGCATGTGGAGTATTTGCATAACTGGACTTTCTTTTCCGTGGCATAATGGATGTCTGAAAAAAAATAAATAAATGAAAATATTAAAAAAGTAGAGGCATTAACTAATAATTTTTCTTGCCGTAATTCTAGTGATGTTTTGTCATAGATAAAATGTCTAAATTTGTCAAATTTTTCTATAAAAGAGAGGTAATTTTTGTTGTTGTTTTACGTTTAATTAATAGAAAACCCCCGTGATAATAGAGGTTCCAATACTCAAGTCATGGGCTTCCAAAATTTTCAATATAGGGGGGTTTAGCCCCCATTAGGGTGTCTTAATATTATTGAAATTTGCTGATATTTTGTGAATAGGCATCATTTCTGGTCATTTACCTATGGTTTAAATTTCATTTAAATCGAAGGGAAAAAAATTTTCAGTGGGGGGTTTGTGCCCCCCGGGGACCCCCTTTGATCAAAATGAAATATACTTATCCAAGTACCCTGGGAAATGTAGTTTCAGAATATATATGGTTATGGGGGTCTATCTCCAAAACCCTAGGAGGAGTTCGTGAACAAACAGACAGACAGACAGACACAGGCTACAACTTTATATATATAGATTGGGCTTTTGGTAACGAAACCCAATTGAAGTTTCTTGTTTTATTATAAAAGTATTATGTTTATAATCCCTGAGTGTATATCAACCGTAAGTTCCACTATTTATGAGTGAATGAGAAAGGACGGGGCTTATGTAATAAAACTTGGATCAACGTCCGTTGGATATTAGTTGATGTGAGTGACTAATTAAGAGGGTCGCCCCTGGTGCACGCTTACATAGATGCTGACATATGGGCTTCTCCCTCTTGGGAAAGCTACCGTTCACGTGTTCAACTCATGTCTTACTCATAGGTAGTGGAAAGTTACAGGGGGTGAAATCTGAATATAAATCAGATGTAAGAACCCATTTATATAATACTTCTGTTGATGAGACAGGGGCCATTACATTAAAATAGAAAAAGGTTTGTGTAAGGAAGTGGTGTAAGATCCAACTAGCTACTTTGGTTCACAAGGAGGTGGTCCTATCTTTTTATTTTAACTGAAAAGGTTGACGTTTGTGTTGGCAGTGTTTTAATTGGCTATTCATTCTATGCGATGTTTTGTTGCTGTATTGCTTTGAGGTTGTTAGTTGTATCTTGGTATTGGTGCTGGGTTGTTAATCCTCTGCTGGATTTGAACCATGAGTGTTGTCTAACTCTTCTTTCCATTTCATTATCAAGCCAGTTAGTTACGACTAACTCTAACGCTTATCCTTGTTCTCACGTTCTTTCAGCATTGTTTTTTATGTCTACATTTACTGCCTCGATGTTGGCTCTCTTGTGCAGTTCTTCGTTTGTTATCCTTTGTTCATATCTGGTGTTATACTCGTATATAAATTTTAGACATTTATTTTGTATTGTTTGTAGTTTCTTGATTCTTGTGTCACTAATTGCGTTGATTGGTACAGGCGGGTAGCCTATTCTTGATTATATTAATGTCGAATAGTTTTAGTTTGTTTTTGTGTGTTCATGTTTCAGAATCTCCGAATTTCAAAAAAAAAATCTGCGTAGTTTGTTGTCCTTTTTCATTAATAAGGCTTTGATATTCGTTTTTTGTGATCTTGAGTCCTAATATGGTGTCTTTATTATCGTTTGGGTATATTTCTTCATCCACGATGACTGGTTCGACCTTTTGTTTGGCAATTGGTATGATTTTTATTTTTTAATATTTGTTTTGATATTCCATTTTCTTCCAATATCATTCATGTTCATTATTACATGCGCTGTATGGCGTGCCACCACTGCCTCTGACTTTCCAGGGTATGATATGATTTGTGTGATGTTGTCTGCGACGATGAAATATTCGCTATGTTATATTGGTTCTGGTAGGTTGCTTGTATATATGGTGAATAATGTTGGGGACAGGACGCCGCCTTCTGGGGCATTCCACTTTCGAGGTCTAGGGTTGGCCTTAAATAATACCAATTTGCAGCTGTGCTCTTCTGTTTCGGAGGTAGTAACACAGGATTCTCTCGCTTTTTGCGGGCAGGTGTAGTTGTACAATTTTATATTTTAGGCCTGTGTGTCACACTTTATCAAAGGCATTTGCCATGTAATACGAAATTTTAGGGTGGAAAAAAAAGAAGACCTACATCTACATCAGGAAGGCCAAGAAACAGCTGTCCTCCAGCAGGAGTGTGGGTATCTCACACTGCCTGTAGGGAGAACAGCTGCTGTTGGCAATCCTGAACGTTCTGGAGGATGTCTCTACTCTATTCTTGCGTTGTTTTGCAGCTTTATCCAGGGACGGTTTAACTGTTGTTCAGATTGGCGAGGTCGAGGTGCGGTCTGTGGTCAAGTCGTGATTGGCTGTTCAGTGATGAATTGTTCCCGCTGCTGCTAATCACCAGTTGGATATTGTCGTCAGGAGTGTTGACTGTTGCTGCTACTGCTGTCTGGCGAATATCCAACCCATGAGCTGTACACATATCCAATACTAACACATATGCTCAGGACTGAACAGATGAGCTGTACACAAGTCTAACACTAACGCCTATACTCAGGACTGAACAAATGAGATGTATACATATCCAATACTAACACATGCTTAGGGCTGAGCATAATTATCAAGTCCACACGAACCAACACGTATACTGTATAACATCAACATGAACTTCCCTGATAATGTTTATCCAAAAGGCATATATAATATGTTATACAGTACTCCTGTTATAATGCTGCCAAGGGAAGTACTATCGTGCACAAAAGTCGTGTCCTCAACCCAGCCACAGTGAGGTTTCGAATAGCCTTGAGTCTGAAGTTTCAAACCAGCTGGGGGAAATGCTATGGTCGGCCAACAGATGTCGCCCACTGTAGTGTGTGTGTGGGGGAGAGGGGGGGATAGAGGAGGTGGGGCGTTAGTCTAGTAACAGGCTGTGTGTAGGTGGAGCATAACATCGTGAATTCTTCAATCACTGACAACAATAAGAATGTCATGAAGATAGTTAACATTATTAAGCATGGTAAGACATGCGTAACGGGTAAATAAAAGCACTACAACGACCATATCTCTGCCGTTCATGGCTACGACGGTGAGACTATTGGGCACACCAGTAATTAATTCTCCGTGACTACCAGTAATGGTAGTCACGGAGAATACACAAATTTTTACCAAGGTTGGCGCCACCCACACCAGGGGAAGGAGGTGATATCGAACACTGAAACATGCCGAGGTCTCACTCCTACCATCGTCGTCACCAACAGGTAAGTCACATTAATTTGTCAGCATAGCCCATGTCGTCCTTATACTATTGCAGGGTGTCCCATGAGTGACAGCAGATGTTATGGCTCTTCTTGCTCTTTGCAATCAACGTGGCGATCTCATAGGAAGCCTCAACAACCTTTGAAGTTTGTTGCCGAAATGCCCCACTGCCGTCCAACTTAACTTGCTTCAAGGAGTGTCTTTTTGTTTCAAAGAATGCCTTGGGCTTGTCAGCTAGAGCAGGGTGTGTTGTCCTCAAGTGGCGTTCCAAGCATGAGGGCCGCATTCCATCATTGCTTAGAGTCTTGTAACATATCACACACTGGGGGACCTCTGTGTCACCCTTTTGGAGAGACACGAATCCAAATCGAATATATTCGTCAAGATACTTCTGCTTCCTTGCACTCATTGCGAATTATTTGATGTGCAGTGGACAACACAAATCTGTGAACAAAACATAAGGCACGTGTAAGGTAAGATAAACATCACCACGTGCTCATGAACACCACAACATCATGATAATCACAACCACATGATCAATAACAAACATATGATCGTAAAGTTCGTAAACACTACAAGTGACTACAATCATACATGATCATAAACACCACCATATCATTAACAAACATCACATGATCATAAACACCACATGATTATTAACAAACATCAATGATCACAACATGATCATAAGCACCACTACATGATCATAAACACCACCACATAATTATTAAGCAAATATTAACAAACACCACAGCATTATAGTAAACACATCATGATCATAAACACATGATTATTAAGAAACAAATCAATATCATCATAAATACAACTTTACCAGAACCACCTGTTACCACCACAGGATTTTAAGCACCACCAACTTCTGATAAAATGCAAACTGAATTCAAAACTTGCGAATAACAAACAGAGCAACACATGCGTGTTCACAATTCACCAATAAACTTATGGCTGCTTACTATTTTTAGGTAAATATAACAACTGGGATAAAACATACCTCAACAGCCTTAACTGAATAAATGTGAGAGAAGAGGAATTATTGCCACGGACGTGTGCAGAAGACTGGGAGAGAACGGGGCTCACCAGTCACCAACGAGCAGTATACAGGTCCAGGACGAGTTAACCCCCCCCCCTCATGGGTTTCGAGGGATAGGGAGGGGGGTCAATAAGTACAGAAAATGGTAAGCCCTAAGTCAAAAAAGTAGCTTATAGAAAATTAAAGTTATAAGGCGATACTTTTGCATTTTTTCATAAACTTCTCAATATTAGCCCACGCTCTTGTTAAGAGAATAAAAACTATAATTATAATTAGAGAAATTCCTGCTTTTTCCCTAGGGCTTGCGCCCCCTCTGGAAA
Organism: Homarus americanus; assembly: GCF_018991925.1. NCBI lineage: Eukaryota > Metazoa > Arthropoda > Malacostraca > Decapoda > Nephropidae > Homarus > Homarus americanus. Next base: position 11,874,695 of record NW_024744839.1, on the reverse strand, counting down.
TTACTGACGCCTCCCTAGGGGGGCGCGCCCCCCCAGGATAAGAACCACTGCTTTAAAGTATCATTGTGACCTGAGCGGCAATAAGCACCCAGGGCACTGCACGTGTTCCATGAATTCGTAACCATAAAGAAACAACTGTAAGACGAAACGTAGTTAAAAAAGCAGCTTGAAATTATGGTGGTATAAATAATAAATAAACCTGCCTCTCATCCAGCCCCCACCTCCTCTATTCCCCCCCTCCCCCACCCACACACACTACAGTGGGCGACATCTGTTGGCCGACCATTGCATTTCCCCCAGCTGTTTCGAAACTTCAGACTCAAGGCTATTCGAAACCTCACTGTGGCTGGGTAGTGGACACGACTTTTGTGCACGATAGTACAATGCACTGAACGTACAGTCTAACACAGGGAGAAGTATCGATAAAGACGGTACTAGTATCTCAGTCACAAGTAAAGATCTTATCACAACCATTTACTAAGATAAGATACACCTATCTTACCTCCTGCAGTAAGTCAAGGATCGAGATAGTGACAACGAAAATACACATTCACGATCACTTAAACTTTTCTGGTATTAATCTAAAAAAATGGACGGATAGTGACATTTGTGTTTTTTAAGGTATTTATAGTGTTTTAAAAAGTGTTATTTTGTCCGTTTCAATTATGTGAAACGGAGAAGTAAAGTGGAAATTGAATTGGGTCATTTTTATTGCTCTTAACCTGAGCCATAATTCTCTCTTTATGGCTGGTTCCTTTTATACAGCTGACTATTGTCATTCTTTTGTAGGATTTCATTAGTTATACCTCTCCATCCTCGCGTTTTCTATATTTAGTTGTTTTCGTCAAATATTACTCTTAATATTACACATATACAAACACACTGGCACAAACGTACACAAAACACAATCAACAAATGCAATTAACAACAACAAACAACAAATCAAGACAAAATAAAAAAAATACGATATACTGTAACACTGAGACAGGCGCTATACTTGTCTGTGAGCCACTTGGTGAATATACTGTATCTCCATAGTTATAAAGCCCACGGTAAAAATATCGCCTCTCTTATGGCTAGAATTTCATGGTGATGTGCTAGAGACAAGCGAGCCAGGTCTGGGAGACCATCTTAGTGAAAAGTCGGGAATATATTAACTTAATGCCACAAGAAAATCATGAGAGTATAAGTATTAGAGAACCAGGTTGTGAAGATAGTAACATTATCTAAAAAATAAAATAAAATGTTTGGAAATGGGAAAATAGATGAAATATTAAAGAAATATAGAAATTTTGCATCTAGAATATAGCTATGTATTATAACTAATTATATGAAATATTAGGGATTTATGTGAGTCCTGAGAGGGACATTCCTGGACTGGGGTGAGGATGACTTATGTCACTTCATCCCTTTGAGATGTATTAATGTTTTTTTGTATCTCAATAAACGTATCAATCAATCAATCTAAAAAATAAAATAGAAAAATACTAAATGTCATAAGAAATTGTGACATCACCAGGCAAAAATAGTTAGTACACAAAGTGAGTAATATATTTTTTTTCTATTTCCATTTTCCATTTGTAAGTTGTGTCCCTGTATTTTCGAATTTAGTATATACTGTACAGTGAACCAATCAAGGCAGCAAATTAAAATACGACTACTACTACTTCTACTACTTCTACTACTTCTGCTTCTGCTGATGCTGCTGCTGCTGATGATGATGATGTTGATGATAATATTATTATTATTACTACTACTACTGCTACTACTACTATTATTACTTCTACTACTACTATTATTGCCACCTTTTTCATTATGTGGCTATAAGGGGTTATAGCCACACCTTTGCCACCATTTTATTACATAAATATCCTAATACAAAAGTAACTACCCTAGCTTAGTCAGTTAAGCCGCAGTCTATGCGGCATTGAGTGACTTACCTCACAAACAATGACTGCGAGTCTATGACTGTTGTTGGCTTAGAGGCCAATAATCTTGTTCCCCTGAGGCAAAGCAATGCAGACCTAAGCAGAGAGAAGAACAGACGATAACTCAACTAGGCCGCAACATAGCTTCTGGGCTGCTGCTTCTGTTCAGATAACACCTCATCCAGTCTTGCATAGAAGCATCTTGCACTTAGTGCCATCCTGCCAAATGTGAGTGAACATCATAGGAGTGAAGCAATCTTGATCCACATTCTGAATTCTCTGCGCTTACGCCGTGTTCATGTCGTTCTGGTTCCTCTTGTGTGCAGCCTAGAGAGATAGGTCACGGTGATAGTGACTCCTCACGTGGGTTAATAAAATTTCGTAACAAGAATTTTTTGACAAGACTTTGGCCATGTTAAGAGTGAACAAAATATAAGGTGAAACTGATAGTTTATACGATTATGGGGTGTGTGGCAGATTAGGAATGTAATGGAGAATGAAAACAAAGTATTTTACAAGACTAATTTCGGGTAGGGTAGGGTAGTGTAGGGTAGGGTAGGGTTGCTCTTATTAAGTTATTGTTAGGTTACGTTAAGATAGGGTAGGTTGTATTATATTAGGTTAAATTATCCTACTACTACTACTACTACTATTACTACTACTACTACTACTACTACTACTTTTTTTTTTTTTTTTTTTTTTTTTAAAGTGGCCTCCAGCCTCCCCCAATAGCCACACCTTCGCCACCATTTATTTACCTTAATATTAAATATCCTAATACATAAGAAGCTATCCTATCCGTGTTAAATTAGTTGAGCCGCAGATCTATGCGGCATTCAGTGACTGTAGCCTCATAGTCAATATCTGCAGCAATTGTCGGAGTAGGGGCAGAAGCTCTCGTTCCCCTGAGGCAAAGCAAAGCCGACCGGGTGAGAGAGAAAGACAGTCGATATCTCATCCAGGCTGTAACATAACTTCTGGGCCGCTGCTTCTGTTCGGAGATCAACTCCGCGAGTCTGGCGTAGAAACATCTTGCACTTGGGCCCATCCCACCAGAGGTTGTGAACACTAGAGGAGTGAAGCTGCCTTGATCAACGTTTTGAATTCTCTCCCCATATGCCCTTCTCTTGTCGTTCTCGTTCCTCCTATGTGCAGCATCGAGAGCTAGGTTACGGTGACATGCGGCCATGGGATCAAAAATCTTGATGTCGAAGAAAGCTCGCTGTCCCCGCGTCCAGAATCCTCGAGCACTGACGTCCACGCGGGCTTCGTTAGATGTGTTTGAAGTCCTGTGTTGGAAGATCTCGCCATCCAATGGAAGGAGGGTCGGTTCTACCATGACGTCCCGGCAGATTTCCTTCAACATATTTGCTGTGAGATCCCTTACCTCGTCATGCCTCATGCATATGAAGCCCCCCTTCTTGCAGACCATGGCGTGATCGCCATCATAGGAAGAGCCACACACGCATTGGGAGGGCAAACCTTCTACTGGCCAACCGTACCTTAGAGCAATGGCATCTGTAAATTCTTGTTTATTAAGACTGAAACCATTTGCCCTTATCGGTAACGTAGTTAACCAGTTCGAGGCGCCCACCTCCTGCGCTATAGCTACTTTTTTTTTCAAATTTTCTGGAACCTGCAGCAATCGTTGCTGCTACTTTTCATTTTGGCAGTGCTGTCGATCTGTCGTAATGGACCTACGAATCTTATTTACTTCGCTGGTATCCACTTCCCCTGTTGCATTCTGGGCTATTATGTGGTCCGTGAGGGCTGCCGTGAGCTTAAGTGAATTTTGATGTTCAGTGGCAGCAATCTCCTCTGGATTAGTTAGTCCCATCCCTCCCAGTCTTGGTGGAAGTGCAAGAAGTGCTCTTTCTGCTGGGGTTAAGTCAGGGTGTTTCACTAGTTTGGGAATGAACTTGACACTGATAGCTTCTACTACTTTTTTTTTTAAACGTGGCCTCCAGCCTCCCCCAATAGCCACACCTTCGCAGCCATTGTATTACCTTAATATTAAACATCCTAATACATAAGTAGCTATCCTAGCTGTGTTGAATTAGTTGAGCCGCAGATCTATGCGGCATTCAGTGACTGTAGCTTCATAGTCAATATCTGCAGCTGTTGTCAGCTTTGTGGCCGAAGCTCTCGTTCCCCTGAGACAGAGCAAAGCCGACCGGAGGAGAGAGAAGAACAGTCGACATCTCATCCAGGCTGTAACTTAACTTCTGGCCGCTGCTTCTGTTTAGAGATCACCTCCGTGAGTCTGGCGTAGAAACACCTTGCACTTGGTCCTATCCCACCAGAGGTTGTGAACACTAGAGGAGTGAAGCTGCCTTGATCAACGTTCTGAATTCTCTCGCCGTATGCCCTTGTCTTGTCGTTCTCGTTCCTCCTGTGTGCAGCATCGAGAGCTAAGTTACGGATACTACGGTTACTACTACTACTATTATTACTATTACTACTACTATTGCTTTGTTTTTTAACGTGGCCTCAAGCCTCCCTCAATAGCCACACCTACACTGCCATTTTATTGCCTTAAAAATAAATTTCCTAATACAAAAGTATCTACCCTAGCTGTGTTGAGTTAGTTAAGCCACAGAACTATGCATCATTCAGTGATTGTTGCCTCGTAGTCAACGCTAGAGACCGTTATCGGCTTTGGGGTCTACGATCTCGTTCCCCTAAGGCAAAGAAATGCAGACCTAAGTAGAGAGAAGGACAGTCGACATCTCAACCAGGCTGCAACGTGGCTTCTGGATTGCTGCCTCTGCTCAAACAACATCTCCATCAGTCTTGTGTAGAAGCGACTTTCACTTGGTCCTATCCTGCCAGATGTTGTGAACACCAGAGGTGTGAAGCTGCAGTGATATCATTCTGAATTCACTCCCCTATGCCCTGTTCTTGTCTTTCTCGTCCCTCTTTTGAGCAGCAGCTAGAACTAAGTTACGGTGACATGAGGCAATGGGGTTGAAAATCCTGATGTCAAAGAAGGCTCGCTGTCCCAATGTCCAGAGTCCTCGAGCCCAGACGTCCACATGGGCTTCATTGGATGTGTTTGAGGTCCTGTGATGAAGATTTTCACCGTCCAAAGGAAGGAGGGCCGATTCCACAATGAAATCATGGCAGGTTTCCTTCAACATATTTGCTGTGAGATCCCTTACTTCGTCATGCCTCATGCATACGAAGCCCCCTTTCTTGCACACCATGGTGTGGTCGATGTCGTAGGCTGAAACATTTTGTCCTCATCGGTAACGTTGCTAGCCATTTCGAGGCGCCCACCATCTGCGCTATAGCTACTTTTTTTTTCAAGTTCACTGACAATTGCAACATCACTTTGGGTGTGCTGCCATTCTGTCGTAATGGACCGTGGAATCTTGTTTATTTCGTTTGTATCCACCTGACTTGATACATCCTGAGCTATTATGTGCTCAATGGGGGCTGCAGTGAGGTTGACCGAGTTCTGAAGTTCGGTGGCTGTAAGCTCCGTTGGATTAGTCAATCCCATTCCTCCCAGTCTTGGTGATAGCGCAAGGATTGATCTTTCTGCTAGGGATCAATAAGGGTTTTTCACTAGTGTTGGGATAAAATTGACCTTGATGGCTTCTTCCAGAAGGTGAAGGAGGTGTCCGGTATCGGGATAGTAGGCGTCAGGTAATTCCAGCAATGCTTGACTTCATGGGTGAATGCTGCAAAGGTGTATGTGGTTCAGTTTTGGCACTATCTGACAGAGCTTGGATTTTTTTCACCCACTCATTTGCCATTCCCGTTACGTACCACACCTGGATGTCTTTGGTCATCTTTGTTATTTTGACCTCACTTCCGTCCGAACACCTCTATAGCCCGATCATGGTATTCTTGCTTCACAATGAGGAAGGACTTGTTGGCATTTGGGTGGTACCCTATTTGTGGACCACGTGATGTTACCAGGTACCACCACATTTTGATGTCCTCCACCTTTCCTGCTCCCGTATGGTTATCAGCATAAGCCACTTGCTTGATTTCGGGTTCTTCATAGTTTATTCTGTGTTGGAGCACGGATAGACCTATTGCGTACATTGCCATGGCGACCGGATTCCACTGCATAGTTCCCTCAGTTGACTGTAGAGTGGTATCTCCTTTTAGGGCCTTGAAGCTGGTTATATAGAGGTTTGTCGGGTTCCTGTAGGTATTTTCAACGTACATTGCAAAGCTTGGACACTTGATCATGATGTTGGTCAGTGTAGCCTTGCGATTGATCAAGTTGAATGCTTGGGAAGCATCAACTAGGAATACTGCCTCCCAACCACGCTGCTAAAATATCTTTCTCATGGCATGAATAGAAGCTGCACCCTCAGCCTGGTGGCCGGCACATACTTGCAGGTTCCCTGCAGCTGACCTGATATCATCAATGACTACCTTCACTATGCATTTTCCAATGATCTGTCTCAGCACTTCCCCCAACCCTACAGCCTTACATCCTGTATTCTTATCCAGGGGGATGAGGCGGCAGGCCGTCAGAGCTTGTAGGTGATGGCAGCATGAGGTTGCTAGCTTCCCTGCAAGGCCGGTGGTAGCATTGCAGATATCACTGGCTGCGGCACCATACTTTTTAGTGCTGAGGATGCTTCTCCACCCGTCTACTAGTACATCCAGGACTGAAGGGCCAGCCCCTTCCTGTGTTTGCAGTGTTTTTTCCTCTGTGACCTGCTTTCCGTCTCTTGTAAATTTTAGACTCTGGTGCAATCTTCTTGACTCACTTACTAAAACTACAACAACTTTTTAAGTGGCCTCCAACCACTTAATTTTATAATCTTACTTTTAAATTTTATTGTATCATCAAAACCGTCATATCATATAATCACATAGATAGAAGTTACTATTGCAATAATTATATATTTACCGTCAAAACATGATCCTGACTATGTCTGTCCTCTTGTTCCACTTTAACACAACCAGGTCGTATTGCTTCCCTCACTTATTAGATTATTGTATTATCAACTCCACTGTACAATATGCATATACTTTTGATATAAATGTAAACAATTAAAATAAAAACAATTATTCCATTAATTGAAAGGTGACATTTGTGGTAAATGTTATACAATAATTCATTGAGTTAAAAATGTACGGTACAGGTGCCACTAAGAGAGCTTAGGCTCTCAATTCTCTCAGTCATGTCAATATTGTTATTATCGTCCAATCTGTACTCAGTATTTTTATGGCTAAATATACTGTTTCAATATCAATATCAGTATCGATTATGGTGCCATGGTAAACACTCGTGCATGCTGGCACCTTAGCTTATCAATACTGTGGCAGGTAATGGTGCCATAGTAAGCACTTGTACATGCTGGCACCTTAACTTATCAATACTATGGCAAATTGTGGTGCCATGGTAAACACTCTTACAAGCTGGCACCTTAGCTTATCAATACTAGACAAGATATGTTTCATATAAACGCTCGTACATGCTGGCACCTTAATTTATCAATACTATAACAAGTTATTGTGCTATTGTAAAAAATCGTACATTCTGGCATCTTAACCCCTTCAATACTATGGCAAGCTATGGTGCCATGGTAAACACTCGTATATGTTGGCACCTTATCATACCATTGATTGTCGTCCCAATTTTACCCTAAAACACGATGATGGATAACAGTATTGATATGCTTAGCTTTTTCTAGTAGAGTTATGTTACGGATTATTTAAAACCTCTAGTTTGCAGTATGGTAATTTTCTATCACACTTTCAATAAACACTTTATAAAATAGGTAAGACGTCAACCAAAAGTTTTGAAACTGTAGACAAGATATCGTGTGATCAAGCTAATAACAATTAAGTGGGTAGGTAAAACGAACAGTGACAGTTTTCTTATTAAACATAAATACTTATTTACATACCAAAATTATTACTAATAAGACCTCAACGCATGTCAGAGCTTAATATAAGTATTTTTATTGAAACATCAGACAAGTGGAGGCCAAGTTTAATATCAAATAAACACTTATAAGAATGATTAAGGTGATTTCTTCCTTTTAGCACCAAAACCGCATGTGTATAAATAATTCGCTTCACTTATTGTAAGATGCCCACGTATTTGGCGACAGGATCATATACGTATAAAAGTAAATGGAATTATGTAAGGTACACTCGACAACAATTCCGCCTGGTCCATTTGGACGTGAGATATGGTTAACGTGGCAACAGGACGTGTGTGTAATAATAAATAATAATAATAATAATTAACGGTTTATTGAAAGAGCTTGGCAGCCAGAAGGCCGAAAATATACAGTTACATATTTGGGGAATGGGTTACGAATTACAAATAATATACAAGTAACATAAGTGACACAAATAAGACATATAATAACTAGATGGGGAAAAGCTCAAACTACAGTTCATTTCAACATAGTGACAGTGTAAGGAGTAGTGTTTACTGGGAGTGAATACACTGATTTATTACAAGTTATTGATAATTTTTACAATGGTTGGGACTGGGCTGTTCTTATAGCGATCAGTTCGTGCACGTATGGGCTGGATGCGGTTGTGGTGTCGAACAGCAATTCTCGGACTAGGGATCTCAGGTGGTAGTAGGAGCCGGTGTCGGGGATGGTGTAGAAGCTTCTTACCAAATTTGCAGATGAGGTCGTGGTGATGGTCAGTGAGAGTCGAAAGGATCAGTGTATTGAGCGCTTCTTGATATGTGGAGTAGGAAGGGGAGAGAATAATCTTGCATGCCCTCTTTTGCACTTTTTCTAGGTGTTTACGTTGTGTGGCATTTAGGGAGGAAGACCAGGTGGGGGAGGCATAGGTGAGCTTGGGAAGTATGAATGTTGTGTAAACACTGAGGAGCTCGTGTGTGTGTGTGTGTGTGTGTGTGTGTGTGTTCATGTATACATGCTCGAAAAAAAGTCGGATCATCCTCTCCCTCCGTGAACCACGAGACTGATTGGGTTATCAGTCAGATGCAGTTGTTAAGTTTACCCATACGAGGCGCAGGACCATGTTGGGTGGAAGAGTAGGGGGAGTCTCTGGGAGTGAGGGGGAGCTTGGCAAGTGAAGGGATGGCGGTGAGGTGGGGTCAGGTTGATAAGTCCAGCATTGTTAGAGTTTGACAGCATTTTTTTTTTATAAAAAAGATGTTGATATCTTATATCCTTAATAACACAAAACCCATGCTTTCTTGGTTGCTGTCTCTCTCTCTCTCTCTCTCTCTCTCTCTCTCTCTCTCTCTCTCTCTCTCTCTCTCTCTCTCTCTCTCTCTCGCTCTCTCTCTCAAACAAACAAACACACAGATCCTTAGCTACCTATTAGTAGACACACACACTAAGGAGGAATGACGCACGACATGCGCACCGTGCAACGTCTACGGAGGCTGTGAGTGAGAGCTCCCTACAATTCCCAATTCTTGCGAATCTAGTGTGTCGACTACCTATGCAGAGAACTACAGAAAGACCCAGTTATCAGTACAGTGTCACTTGTGAAATTTCAGTTGCTGGACTTAAACATAATTTTAGACAAAATATCTGGACTTTCTTCCTGGACCCTCTGGTCAGTTGTTTTCGCGTCTTTGCATGCGCAGCGCGCGGAGTATGACGTAGTAGTGACGTATTTACAAACTACCCAACCACCCTCAGCACCTCTACTCTGCTCCACAACTCTGTGTGACGGGGCAGTGACTGTGCGGTGACATTGCCCGTCGTGGTGTCCAGGGGCGTTTGACCCCTCCTGCTTTGCTTAGTCATCAGGCCTCTACCGTCACTAGGCGCCCCTTCGAGTCCACTTCAGACAGTGACAGTGACAGGGAATCTCCGTTTCCTGCCTCCACAAACTCCAAAGAATACAAGGCTTCTGCTTCTCAGCACGTGAGTCCCTCGTGTACTACAGCGCGGGAAGCCGCCGAACTGGGAACACGCAACTAACCCGACCACTTACAGCTTCCCACCTACGGGCTTCCCATCTCTAGGGCAACTTCCTCTCTTGCCGCTTCCCAGTCCGCTCCTATACCTCCAGCTTTTGCCCCCCGAACTGACTACATTAAACTTCTTTTCAAAAAAAAACCCTTGGTTGATACAAAAATACGTTGTCTAGCCGAGGTCACCAGGACCTTTCACCTCGACCGGGACCTTGCTGAGGTCAAGATGTCTGCTGTTATCTCCCGCTTCGCCTACATCTCCAGACGACGCACGGACATCATAGATAGGGTTAGAGGAGGAGAGGGCCTGGAGGGCAAATTGAGAATCACAAATAATTTTACTGTAAATGTAAATTCACTGTAGGTTGAGCTCGACCAGTTCGGAAGTCTACGGCCGACCCAACCTCCCGCTGGTGGGAGATAAGAGAGCGCACCCTGCACTCCCATTTGCCTGTAGGGAACCGTCGGTGTATAGATGGTGTACGGCAAGGATTGAGGTAGGGACTCGGTGTATGATTTCCAGAGCTAATTGTTTCTGAAGTAGAGGAGGAACCGCCTTTGAGGTGTGAGTAAAGGTGACTGCTGGAGAGGGAATCCTCCATGGTGGAGGACCGTGATCACCCTCTGATACGGGTATAGCAATATCGAGGTTCTGAAGCATAGAATAAATTATTTTAATGAGGGTGAGGCCACCCTACCGAAGTAGAGGCCGAGGTGAATTTGGATCAAGGGAGGTTCTAATGACATGAGACTAATGGGGGATAAGGTGGGGGGAGTGAAGACATTTGACACTGAAGCAGGAGACAATAGCGTATATTCTCTCAACAAGGGAAGGAAGATCGAGTTCAGTTTGCATGTTGACTATCATGGTGGAGGTGGGACAACCCTGGATAAATCTCATGCCTAATTTTTTTTTACTTTTCAAAGGGATATACGAATAGTTTGAGGAGTTGACATAGAGCAGGAGAAAAGTAATCGACAACAGATCGGATAAACATACAATAAACAGTTCTGGCTACAGGGATAGAAATCCCGGCAGCATTGTTGGTGAGCCACAAGAGAGGGGTTAGACTCTGTTGAAATCGATCTATGAGGTCCCGGACGATAGGATGGACACGTTGTCGTACAGGTGTAGCTGGAGAAATCCGTACAGGTGCACCCAGGTAGATGTTCTGCGTACACGGAAGGATAACACTATCTTCCACAGTAAATTCTGGGTGTGTCCTCGGGTTACGAGGAGAGAAGATCCTACTCTAGTCTGGGGAGAGGATGAGACCACAAGCAGAAGACGACGCTGAGAATGAGTTGAGGAGGCGTTGAAGATCTTCCGGCGACTCAGAGTGAATGCAGATATCATCTGCATAACAGGTAAGTGTCGTACCGGAAATGTCAGGAAGAAGAGAAAGCAGGCGATTCATAAGGAGCTAATGTCCCCTTAAAGAAGACACGGGAGGTACTTTTCCGGAGGAATCCACGAATCTATCTCAAGAAATTACCTTTAACGCCGAAGTCTACTAGCTGATCAAGGATGATGAGGGATAATATCTATATTAGCAACATCAAAAGCGCCTTCAAGGTCGATGAAGGCTACGAGATTAATGGTGGAGAGGCAAGTATAGAGTTGCATGAGACAGTGAGAGGTACTCCTTAGTGGTAGGAACCATACAAGCTAGATGAGAGTTTGTCCTCCAACCGAAACATGAGACGGTGTTCCATCACCTTCTGAAGCAAGAGATGGGGGAAATGGGTCTCAATTTGGCAGTGCCACATTTTGGAATGGGTAATATTGTGCTGGAGGTCCAGGCATTAGGTACGACTATGATTATAACAACCACGACTATGATCATAACAACCACGACAATGATTATAACAACCACGACTATGATCATAACCACGACCATGATTATAATAACCACGACCATGATTATAACAACCACAACCATGATTATAACAACCACGACCATTACACTGGTCAACATAAAAAAAAATTCTTATGGTTCTGGATCAAAACAGTCTGATTCTAGTGTAATTGTATGTGCTGAACTCAATTATGACATTCGTATAGCTGTATCAGGCTCAGTTTTCCAGAACCAGCATATCTATATATTTAGTGTACCATGCTATTCATACAGTAATTTATATGCTCATTGGCTCCACTTATGCAATTAGTCCTGATTTGTGCTTTTTTGTTTGTTTCAGTTTGCTGATTCATGATATTGCATATCTACACCTGCATGATTTGTAGTTACTCTGAAATTAACAAAACATGGAACGTCGCAAGTGTGTGAACGGTGCTGACAGTTTTTGCTACATATGTGGTGCCTTCACTCCTGGTAGCCTCAAGAAACCAATCACAAAAGCTGTTCGACTGAACTACAAAAGTTACTTCAAATGTCATCTGGGTGACCAAGACAAGAAATGGGCACCTCATGTAGCCTGTAAGTCTTGTGTTAACCACCTGAGCGAGTGGATGTGTGATAAACGAAGTTCAGGAATGCCGTTTGCTGTACCAATGATATGGCGTGAACCTAAAGACCACAGTAGTGACTGCTACTTCTGTCTCACAAATATTAAGGGAATAAAAATCAAGACACGAGGCAAGGTACAGTACCCCAATATTGCTTCTGCAATCCGACCAGTACCGCACAGTGCTGAACTTCCAGTCCCAAATCCACCGACTGAACAAGAATTGAGTGATTCCGATTTTACCTCTACCTCAATGGAAAACGACTACCAGGATGACTCTGAAAATACCAGGCCTAAACTATTTACTCAAGAAGCGCTTCATGATCTCATCAGGGACCTAAATTTGTCAAAAGAAAAGGCTGAAGTTTTGGGATCCAGACTAAAGCAGCGTAACCTGCTAGAAGATGGAGTGCATATCACTACAGCGCGTTACCGACATAGACAGCTGTCTGCATTTTTCAAGATGGCAAACAACCTTTGTTATTGCGAGGACGCAGTATCTCTCATGCAACAACTCTGCAAGTCTGAAACATACAAGACAGAGGATTGGAGGCTGTTTATAGACTCAGGAAAAGACTCTCTGAAAGCTGTTCTTTTACACAATGGCAATTGGCTTCCATCTGTCCCAATATCACACGCAACAAAAATGACTGAGAGCTATGAAACAATGAAAATTCTGTTGGCCGCTATAGAGTATGAGAAACGCCAGTGGAAGATATGTGGCGATCTCAAATCATCAGTTTACTACTGGGCCTTCAGAGTGGCTACACAAAGCACATGTGCTTTTTGTGCTTGTGGAACAGCAGAGCTGATGCAGAGCACTATGTGAGAAAGGATTGGCCGACAAGACCAGGAGATGCGCCTGGAAGGTTTAACTGTGCTCACAATCCGCTTGTAGACCCAGAAAAGATTTTTTTGCCTCCACTGCATCTAAAGCTCGGTTTGGCTAAAAATTTCATCAAAGCTATGGATCAATTCGGTGCTGGGACTCTATACTTATTTCAGAAACTAGGTGGTGTGGTTTCCGAAGCCAAGTTGAAAGCAGGTGTCTTGAATGGACCACAAATTCGTATACTAGTTAATGATAGCGAATTCACGAAAACATTGAACCCACTGGAGAAAAAAGCTTGGGAATCATTTGTCAATGTGCCAAAGAATTTTCTTGGAAACTATCGTGCTGACAACTACAAAGAAATCGCAACAACCATGCTTCAGAATTATCATGCATTGGGAGCAAGGATGTCCTTGAAATTGCATTTTTTCCACTCTCATTGAATTTTTCCCAGGTAACCTTGGAGACGTTAGTGATGAACACGGCGAAAGATTTCATCAATATATCGCCATAATGGAGAGCAGATATCAGGGACAATTCAGTCCTAACATGATGGGCGACTATTGCTGGACACTGCAACGAGAAGAGAGCAAGCTGTACAAGAGAAAGAGTAAAGTTCAGAAGCACTTTTAGAACTTCATATTTTGTCATTATAAAGGATTTGAACTTATGTTTTTTGGTACAATTTTTTATGAGCTTATCTGTGATAGGTTTAAAATTGTATCTTGCATGACGCGATTATGTTACTGTATTTACTATTTTTTTTATTCTTTAAGAAAGTAGGTCTGATGGTAGAATGAAACATCCAATTAATATTCATTAATATGAAATTAGTCCTGAAAGCACAGTCACATGAGATAATCTCATCTTTTGCACGACACGTGATGGAATATTAAATATTTGTTCCTATTCATTTTTTTATAAAACCTGGTCTGATAGAACAAAACAAATATCAGATTCGAATACAGCAATATGAAATTAGTTGTGTGAGCATGATCTCATATGTAAACCATTTTGGCTGTTGACCAGTGTTATTATAACAAACACGACCGTGATTATAACAACCACGACCATGATTATAACAACCACGACCATGATTATAACAACCTCGACTATGATTATAACAACGACGACCATGATTATAACAACCACGACCACGATTACAACAACCACGACCATGATTATAACACCCACGACCATGATTATAACAACCAAGACCATGATTATAACAACCACGACCATGATTATAACAACCACGACCATGATTATAACACCCACGACTATGATTATAACAACCACGACCATGATTATAACAACCACGACCATGATTATAACAACCACAACCATGAATATAACAACCACGACCCTGATTATAACCACCACGACCATGATTATAACATACCACGACCATGATTATAACAACCACGACTATGATTATAACAACCGATCACGATTACACAGCATTACTTAGTGTTATAACACCCACGACCATGATTTACTTAACAGCAGACCATGATTACGTAACAACCCGACCATGATTATAACAACCACGACCATGATTATAACACCCACGACCATGATTATTACAACCGACCATGATTATAACAACCGACCATGATTATAACAGCCACAACCATGATTATAGCACGACCCTGATTATAACCACCACGACCATGATTATAACATACGGCCGCCCAGTTATAACAACCACAGCAATGATTATAACAACCACGACCTGATTATAGCCGCACGACGAAGTTATAACATACCACGACCATGATTATAACAACCGCGGCTATGATTATAACAACCGACCTTCGTACATAGCAACTACGACTATGATTATATGAACTACGACCATGAAGATAACACCCACGACCACCATGATTAAAACAACCACGACCAAGATTATAACAACTACGACCATGATTATAACAACCACGACTACGATTATAACAACCACGACCATGATTATAACAACCACGACTATGATTATAACACACAAAAGTATGATTATAACAACCACTACCATGATTATAACAACCACGACTATGATTATAGCAACCACGACCATGATTATAACAACAACGACCATGATTATAACAACCACGACCATGATTATAACAACCACGACCATGATTATAACAACCACGACTATGATTATAACAACCGCGACCACGATTATAATAACCACGACTATGATCATAGCCACGATCATGATTATAACAACCACGACCATGATTATAATAACCACGACCATGATTATAACAACCACGACCATGATTATAACAACCACGAACATTATTATAACAACCATGACCATGATTATAATAACCACGACCATGAATATAACAACCACGACCATGATTATAACAACCACGACCATGATTATAACAACCACGACCATGATTATAACAACCACTACCATTATTGTAACAACCACGACCATGATTATAACAACCACGCCCATGATTATAACAACCATGACTATAATCATAACCACGACCATGATTATAACAACCACGACCATGATTATAACAACCACGACTATGATTATAACAACCACGACCATGATTATAACAACCACGACCATGATTATAACAAACACGACCATGATTATAGCAACCACTACCATCATTATAACAACCACGACCATCATTATAACAACCAAGCCCATGATTATAACAACGATGACTATGATCATAACCACGACCATGATTATTACAACCACGACCATCATTATAACAACCACGACTATGATTATAAGAACTACGACCATGAAGATAACACCCACGACCAAGATTATAAGAACCACGACCATGATTAAAACAACCACGAACATTATTATAACAACCACGACCATGATAATAACAACCATGACCATGATTATAACAACGACGACCATGAGTATAACAACCACGACCATGATTATAACAATGACGATCATGATTATAAATACCACGACTATGATTATAACAACCACTACCATGATTATAACAAACACGACCATGATTATAACAACCACGACTATGATTATAACAACGACGACCATGATTATAACCACGACCATGATTATAAAAACCACGACCATCATTATAACAACCACGCCTATGATTATAAGAACTACGACTATAATCATAATAACCACGACCATGATTATAACAACCACGACCATGATTATAACATTCAGGACCATGATTATAACAACTACGACCATAATTATAACAACCACGACAATGATTATAACAACCACGACTATGCTCATAACCACGACCATGATTATACCAGCCACGACTATGATTATAATAACCACGACTATGATCATAGCCACGATCATGATTATAACAACCACGCCCATGTTTATAATAACCACGACCATAATTATAACATCCACGACCATGATTATAACAACCACGACCATGATTATAACAACCACGACAATGTTCATAACCACGACCATGATTATAACAACCACGACCATGATTATAACAACCACGACCATGATTATAACAACCACTACCATTATTGTAACAACCTCGACCATGATTATAACAACCACGCCCATGATTATAACAACCATGACTATGATCATAACCACGACCATGATTATAACAACCACGACCATGATTATAACAACTACGACTATGATTATATCAACCACGACCATGATTATAACAACCACGACCATGATTATAACAACCACGACCATGATTATAACAACCATTACCATGATTATAGCAACCACGACCATGATTATAACAACCAGGCCCATGATTATAACAACCAAGACTATGATCATAACCACAACCATGATTATAACGACCACGACCATCATTATAACAACCACGACTATGATTATAAGAACTATGACCATGAAGATAACACCCACGACCATGATTATAACAACCACGACCATGATTATAACAGCCACGACCATGATTATAACACCTACGACCATGATTATACTAACCCTGGCCATGATTATAACAACCATTACCATGATTATAACAACTACGACCATGATTATAAATACTACGACCATGATTATAACAACCACGACTATAATCATAACCACGACCATGATTATGACATCCACGACCATGATTATAACAACCACAACCATGATTATAACAGCCACGACCATGATTATAACAACCACAAACATTATTATAACAACCACGACCATGAATATATCAACCACGACTATGAGTATAACAACGACGACCATGATTATAACAACCACGACCATGAATATAATAATTACGACCATGATTATAAAAACCACGACCAGGATTAGAACAACCACGAACATTATTATAACAACCACGACCCTGATAATAACAACCACGACCATGATTATAACAACGACGACCATTATTATAACAACCACGACCATGATTATAACAACCACTACCATGATTATAACAATCATGACCATGATTATAACAACCATGCCCATGATTATAAAAACCATGACTATGATCATAACCACGACTATGATTATAACAACGACGAAAGTGATTATAACAACCACGACCATGATTATAACAACCACAATAATAATCATAACCACGACCATGATTATAACAACCACGACAATGATTATAACAACCACGACCATGATTATAACAAACACGAAAATGATCACAACCACGACCATGATTAAAACAACAACGATCAGGATTATAACAACCATGACTATAATCATAACCACGACCATGATTATAACAACCACGACCATCATCATAATAACCACGACTATGATTATAAGAACTACGACCATGAAGATAACACCCACGACCATGATTATAACAACCACGACCATGATTATAACTACTACGACCATGATTTTAAATACCACGACTATGACTATAACTACCACGACCAAGATTATAACAAACACGACCATGATTATAACAACCACGACTATGATTATAACAACGACGACCATGATTATAACCACGACCATAATCATAACAACCACGACCGTGATTATAACAACCAAGACCATGATTATAACATCCAGGACCATGATTATAACAACTACGACCATGATTATAACAACCACGACAATGATTATAACAACCACGACCATGATTATAACAACCACGACTATGATTATAACAACCATGACTATGATCACAACCACGACCATGATTATAACAACCATGACCATGATTATAATAACCACGACCATGATTATAACAACCGCGAATATGATTATATCAACCACAAAAATTATTATATCAACCACGAAAATTATTATATCAACCATGACCATGATTATAATAACCACGACCATGATTATAACAACCACTACCATGATTATAACAATCACGACAATGAATATAACAACCACGCCCATGATTATAACAACCATGAGTATGATCATAAACACGACCATGATTATATCAACGACGACCATGATTATAACAACCACGACTAAGATTATAACAACCACGACCATGATTATAACAACCACGACAATGATCACAACCACGACCATGATTATAACAACCACGACCATGATTATAACATCCACAACCATGATTATAACAACCACGACCATGATTATAACAACCATACCATTACTGTAACAACCACTACCATTATTGTAACAACCACGACCGTGATTATAACAACCACGCCCATGATTATAACAACCATGACTATGATCATAACCACGACCATGATTATAACAACCACGACCATAATTATAACAACTACGACTATGATTATAACAACCACGACCATGATTATAAAAACCACGACCATGATTATAACAACCATGCCCATGATTATAACAACCATGACTATGATCATAACCTCGACCATGATTAAAACAACCACGACTATGATTATATCATTCAAGACCATGATTATAACACCCACGACCATGATTATAACAAGACGACCATGATTATAACAACCATGACCATGATTATAACAACCACTACCATGATTGTAACAAACACGACAATGATTATAACTACCACGCCCATGATTATAACAACCATGAGTATGATCATAAACACGACCATGATTATAACAACGACGACCATGATTATAACAACCACGACTAAGATTATAACAACAACGACCATGATTATAACAACTCCGACAATGATCATAACCACGACCACGATTAAAACAACCACGACCATGATTATAACAACCACGACCATGATTATAACAACCACGACAATGATCACAACCACGACCATGATTATAACAACCACGACCAGGATTATAACAACCATGACTATGATCATAACCACGACCGTGATTATAACAACCACAACCATCATTATAACAACCACGACTATGATTATAAAAACTACGACCATGAAGATAACACCCACGACCATAATTATAACAACCACGACCATGATTATAACAACTACTACCATGATTATAAATACAACGACTATGATTATAACAACCACGACCATGAATATAACAAACACGACCATGATTAAGACAACCGCGACTACGATTATAACAACGACGACCATGATTATAACAACCACGACTATAATTATAACAACCATGACCATGATTATAACTACCACAACCATGATTATAACAACCACAACCATGATTATAACAACCACGACCATGATTATAACAACAACGACCATGATTATAACAACCACGACCATGATTATAACAACCACAACCATGATTATCACAACGACGACCATGATTATAACAACATCGACCATGATTATAACAACCGCGACCATGATTATAACAACCACAACCATGATTATAACAGCCACGACCATGATTATAACAACAACGACCATGATTATAACAACCACGACTATGATTATAACAACCACGACCATGATTATAACAACCACGACTATGATTATAACAACCATGACTATGATCACAACCACGACCATAATTATAACAACCACGACAATGATCACAACCATGACCATGATTATAACAACCATGACTATGATCATAACCACGACCATGATTATAACAACCACAACCATCATTATAACAACCACGACTATGATTATAAGAACTGCGACCATGAAGATAACACCCACGACCATGATTATAACAATCACGACTATGATTATAACAACTACTACCATGATTAAAATACCACGACTATGATTATAACAACCACGACCGTGATTATAACAAACACGTCCATGATTAAGACAACCACGACTATGATTATAACAACGACGACCATGATTATAACAACCACGACTATGATTATAACAACCATGACCATGATTATAACATCCACAACCATGATTATAACAACCACAACCATGATTATAAAAACCACGACCATGATTATAACAACAACGACCATGATTATAACAACCACGACTATGATTATAACAACCACAACCATGATTATAACAACCACGACCATGATTATAACAACAACGACCATGATTATAACTACCACGACCATGATTATAACAAACACAACCATGATTATAACAACCACGACCATGATTATAACAACAACGACCATGACTATAACAACCACGACTATGATTATAACAACCATGACAATGATCATAACCACGACCATGATTATAACAACCACGACCATGATTATAACAACCACAACCGTGATTATAACAACCACGACCATGATTATAACAACAACGACCATGATTATAACAACCACGACCAAGATTATTATAACTACAACCATGATTATACGTACCACGACCATGATTATAACAACCACGAACATGATTATAACAACCACGACTATGATTATAACAACCATGACTATGATCATAACCACGACATAATTATAACCACCATGACAATGATCACAACCACGACCATGATTATAACAACCACGACCAGGATTATAATAACCACGACTATGATCATAACCTCGACCATGATTACAACAACCACGACCATCATTATAACAACCACGACTATGATTATAAGAACTACGACCATGAAGATAACACCCACGACCATGATTATAACAACCACGACCATGATTATAACAACTACGACCATGATTATATACCACGGCTTTGATTATAACAACCAAGACCATGATTATATCAAACACGACTATGATTATAACAACCACAACCATGATTATAACAACCACGACCATGATTATAACAACAACGACCATGACTATAACAACCACGACTATGATTATAACAACCATGACAATGATCATAACCACGACCATGATTATAACAACCACGACCATGGTTATAACAAGACGACCATGATTATACCAACCACGACCATGATTATAACAACTATGATCATGATTATAACAACCACGACAATGAATATAACAACCACGACTATGAACAAAACCACGACCACAATTATGACATCCACGACCACAATTATGACATCCACGACCATGATTATACTAACCACGACCATGATTATAATAACCACTACCATGACTATTACAGCCACGACCATGATTATAACAACCACGACTATAATCATAACCACGACCATGATTATGACTTCCACGACCATGATTATAACAGCCACGACCATGATTATAACAGCCACGACCATGATTATAACAACCACGACTATGAGTATAACAACGACGACCATGATTATAACAACCACGACCATGAATATATTAATCACGACCATGATTATAACAATAAGGAACATTATTATAACAACCAGGAACATTATTATAACAACCACGACCATGATAATAACAACCTCAACCATGAGTATAACAACGACGACCATGATTATAACAACCACGACCATGATTATAACAACCACTACCATGATTTTAACAATCACGACAATGATTATAACAACCACGCCCATGATTATAGCAACCATGACTATGATTATAAACACGCCCATGATTATAACAATGACGACCATGATTATAACAACCATGACCATGATTATAACAACCACCACAATGATCGCAACCACGACCATGATTTTAACAACCACGACCATGATTATAACAACCACGACAATGATCGCAACCACGACCATGATTATAACAACCACGACCAAAATTATAACAACCACGACTATGATTATAAGAACTACAACCATGAAGATAACACCCATGACCATGATTATAACAACCACGACTATGATTATAACAACGACGATCATGATTATAACAACCACGACTATGATTATAACAACCATGACCATTATTATAACAACCACAACCATGATTATAACAACCACAACCATGATTATAACAACCACGACCATGATTATAACAACAACGACCATGATTATAACAACCACGACCATGATTATAACAACCACAACCATGATTATAACAACCACGACCATGATTATAACAACATTGACCATGATTATAACAACCACGACTATGATTATAACAACCATGACTATGATCATAACCACGACCATGATTATAACAACCACGAACATGATTATAACAACCACAACCATAATTATAACAACCACGACCATGATTATAACAACAACGATCATGATTATAACAACCACGACCAAGATTATTACAACCACAACCATAATTATAACAACCACGACCATGAATATAACAACCTCGACCATGATTAAAATAACCACGACTATGATTATAACAACCATGACTATGATCGTAACCACGACCATAATTATAACAACCACGACAATGATCACAACCACGGCCATGATTATAACAACCACGACCAGGATTATAACAACCATGACTATGATCATAACCACGACCATGATTATAACAACCACGACAATCATTATAACAACCACGACTATGATTATAAGAAATACGACCATGAAGATAACACCCACGACCATGATTATAACAACCCGGACCATGATTATAACAACCACGACCATGATTATAACAACAACGACCATAATTATAAATACTACGACTATGATTATAACAACCACGACCATGATTATAACAAACACGACCATGATTATAACAACCACGAATACGATTATAACAACGACGACCATGATTATAACAACCACGACTATCATTATAACAACCATGACCATGATTATAACAACCACAACCATGAATATAACAGCCACAACCATGATTATAACAACCACGACCATGATTATAACAACAACGACGATGATCATAACAACCACGACCATGATTATAACAACCTCAAACATGATTATAACAACCACGACCATGATTCCACAATGATTATAACAACAACGACCACATTGACATCCACGACTATGATTATAACAACCACGACCATGAATATAATAATCACGACCATGATTATAACAACCACGACCATGATTAAAACAACCACAAAAAGTATTATAACAACCACGACCATGATAATAATAACCACGACCATGATTATAACAACCACAACCATAATTATAACAACGACGACAATGATCACAACCACGACCATGATTATAAAAACCACGACCAGGATTATAACAACGACGACCATGAATATAACAACCACGACCATGAATATAATAATCACGACCATGATTATAACAACCACGACTATGATTATAACAACCACAACCTTAATTATAACAACCACGACAATGATCACAACCACGACCATGATTATAACAACCACGACCACGATTATAACAACCACGACCATGATTATAATAACCACTACCATGATTATAACAACCACGACCATGATTATAACAACCACGACCATGATTATAACAACCAAGACAATGATCATAACCATGACCACAAATATGACATCCACGACTATGATTATAACAACCACGACCATGATTATGACAGCCACGACCATGATTATAACACCTGCGACCATGATTATACTAAACACGACCATG
Organism: Homarus americanus; assembly: GCF_018991925.1. NCBI lineage: Eukaryota > Metazoa > Arthropoda > Malacostraca > Decapoda > Nephropidae > Homarus > Homarus americanus. Next base: position 11,850,745 of record NW_024744839.1, on the reverse strand, counting down.
ATTATAACAACCAGGACTATGATTATAACAACCACGACCATGATTTTAACTACCACGACCATGATTATAATAACCACGACCATGATTATAACAACTACGACTATGATTAAAACAACGACGACCATGATTATAACAACCACGACCACGATTATAACAACCACGACCATGATTATAACAACCACGACCATGATTATAACAACCACAACCATGATTATAACAACCACGACAATGCTCATAATCACGACCATGATTATAACCACCACGATAAGGATTATAACAACCACGACCATGATTATAACAACCACTACAATGATTTTTAACAACGACGACCATGATTATAACAACAACGCCCATAATTATAACAACCATAACTATGATCATAGCCACAACGATGATTATAACAACCACGACCATGATTATAACAACCACGACCACGATTATAACAACTACGACCATGATTTTAACACCAACGACCATGATTATAACAACCACGACCATGATTATAACAACCACGACCATAATTATAACAACCACGACTATGACTAAAACACCCACGACGATGATTATAACACCCACGACCATTATTATAACAAGACGACCATGATTGTAACAACCACGACTATGATTATAACAACCATGACCATAATTATAACAACCACAACAATGATTATAACAACCACTACCATGATTATAACAACCACGACCATGATTAAAACAACAACGACCATGATTATAACAACCACGACCATGATTATACTAACCACGACCATGATTTAAACAACTATGATCATGATTATAACAACCACGACAACGATTATAACAATACACGACTATGATCATAACCACGACCACAATTATGACTTCCACGACCATGATTATAACAACCACGACCATGATTATGACAGCCACGACCATGATTATAACACCTACGACCATGATTATACTGACCACGATCATGACTATAGCAACCACGACCATGATTATAACAACTACGACCATGATTATAAATACCACGACTATGATTATATCAACCACGACCATGATTATAACAAACACGACCATGATTATAACAACCACGAATACGATTATAACAACGACGACCATGAATATAACAACCACGACTATGATTATAAAACCATGACCATGATTATAACACCCACAACAATGGTTATAACAACCACAACCATGATTATAACAACCACGACCATGATTATAACAACAGCGACGATGATCATAACAACCACGACCATGATTATAACAACCTCAACCATGATTATAACAACCACGACCATGATTATAACAACAACGACCATGATTATAACAACCATGACTATGATTATAACAACGACGACCATGATTATAACAACCACGACCATGAATATAATAATCACGACCATGATTATAACAACCACGACCATGATTAAAACAACCACAAACAGTATTAAACAACCACGACCATGATAATAATAACCACGACCATGATTATAACAACCACAACCATAATTATAACAACCACGACAATGATCACAACCACGACCATGATTATAAAAACCACGACCAGGATTATAACAACGACGACCATGATTATAACAACCATGACCATGAGTATAATAATCACGACCATGATTATAACAACCACAACTATGATTATAACAACCACAACCTTAATTATAACAACCACGACAATGATCACAACCACGACCATGATTATAACAACCACGACCACGATTATAACAACCACGACAATGATTATAATAACCACTACCATGATTATAACAACCACGACCATGATTATAACAACCACGACAATGATAATAACCATGACCACAAATATGACATCCACGACCATCATTATAACAACCACGACCATGATTATGACAGCCACGACCATGATTATAACACCTGCGACCATGATTATACTAAACACGACCATGATTATAACAACCAGGACTATGATTATAACAACCATGACCATGAATATTACAACAATGACCATGATTATAACAACCACGACCATGATTTTAACTACCACGACCATGATTATAATAACCACGACCATGATTATAACAACTATGACTATGATTAAAACAACGACGACCATGATTATAACAACCACGACCACGATTATAACAACCACGACCATGATTATAACAACCACGACCATGATAGTAGCAACCACAACCATGATTATAACAACCACGACAATGCTCATAATCACGACCATGATTATAACCACCACGATAAGGATTATAACAACCACGACCATGATTATAACAACCACTACAATGATTATAACAACGACGAACATGATTATAACAAACACGCCCATAATTATAACAACCATGACTATGATCATAACCACGACGATGATTATAACAACCACGACCATGATTATAACAACCACGACCACGATTATAACAACCACGACCATGATTTTAACACCAACGACCATGATTATAACAACCACGACCATGATTATAACAACCACGACCATAATTATAACAACCACGACTATGATTAAAACACCCACGACGATGATTATAACACCCACGACCATTATTATAACAAGACGACCATGATTGTAACAACGACGACTATGATTATAACAACCATGACCATAATTATAACAACCACAACCATGATTATAACAACCACAACCATGATTATAACAACCACGACCATGATTAAAACAACAACGACCATGATTATAACAACCACGACCATGATTATACTAACCACGACCATGATTATAACAACTATGATCATGATTATAACAACCACGACAACGATTATAACAATACACGACTATGATCATAACCACGACCACAATTATGACTTCCACGACCATGATTATAACAACCACGACCAAGATTATGACAGCCACGACCATGATTATAACACCTACGACCATGATTATACAGACCACGATCATGATTATAACAACCTCGACTATGATTATAACAACCATGTTCATGACTATTACAACCAGGACCATGATTATAACAACCACGACCATGATTTTAACTACCACGACCATGATTATAACAACCACGACTATGATTATAACAACGACGACCATGATTGTAACAACCACGACCACGATTATAACAACCACGCCCATGATTTTAACACCCCCGACCATGATTATAACAGCCACGACAATGCTCACAATCACGACCATGATTATAAAAACCACTACCATGATTATAACAACCACGACCATGATTATAACAACCATGACTATGCTCATAACCACGGCGATAATTATAACAACCCACGACCATGATCATAACAACCACGACCACGATTATAACAACCACGACCATGATTTTAACACCAACGACCAAGATTATAACAACCACGACCATGATTATAATAACCACGACCATGATTATAATAATCACGACCATGATTATAACAACCACAACCTTAATTATAACAACCACGACAATGATCACAACCACGACCATGATTATATCAACCACAACCTTAATTATGACAACCACGACAATGATCACAACCACGACCATGATTATAACAACCACGACCAGGATTATAACAACCACGATCATGATTATAATAACCACTACCATGATCATAACAACCACCACCATCATTATAACAACTTCAACCATGATTATAACAGCCACGACTATGATTATAACAACAACGACCATGATTATAACAACCACGACTATGATTATAACAACGACGACCATGATTATAACAACCACGACCATGAATATAATAATCACGACCATGATTATAACAACCACGACCATTATTAAAACAACAACAAACAGTATTATAACAACCACGACCATGATAATAATAACCACGACCATGATTATAACAACCACAACCATAATTATAACAACCACGACAATGATCACAACCACGACCATGAATATAAAAACCACGACCAGGATTATAACAACGACGACCATGATTATAACAACCACGACCATGAGTATAATAATCACGACCATGATTATAACAACTACGACTATGATTATAACAACCACAACCTTAATTATAACAACCACGACAATGATCACAACCACGACCATGATTATAACAACCACGACCACGATTATAACAACCACGACCATGATTATAATAACCACTACCATGATTATAACAACCACGACCATGATTATAACAACCACGACAATGATCATAACCATGACCACAAATATGACACCCACGACCATGATTATAACAACCACGACCATGATTATGACAGCCACGACCATGATTATAACACCTGCGACCATGATTATACTAAACACGACCATGATTATAACAACCAGGACTATGATTATAACAACTATGACCATGAATATTACAACCCGTACCATGATTATAACAACCACGACCATGATTTTAACTACCACGACCATGATTATAATAACCACGACCATGATTATAACAACTACGACTATGATTAAAACAACGACGACCATGATTATAACAACCACGACCACGATTATAACAACCACGACCATGATTATAACAACCACGACCATGATAATAACAACAACAACCATGATTATAACAACCACGACAATGCTCATAATCACGACCATGAATATAACCACCACGATAAGGATTATAACAACCACGACCATGATTATAACAACCACTATAATGATTATAACAACGACGACCATGATTATAACAAACACGCCCATAATTATAACAACCATGACTATGATCATAACCACGACGATGATTATAACAACCACGACCATGATTATAACAACCACGACCACGATTATAACAACAACGACTATGATTTTAACACCAACGACCATGATTATAACAACCACGACCATGATTATAACAACCACGACCATAATTATAACAACCACGACTATGATTAAAACACCCACGACGATGATTATAACACCCACGACCATTATTGTAACAAGACGACCATGATTGTAACAACCACGACTATGATTATAACAACCATGACCATAATTATAACAACCACAACCATGATTATAACAACCACGATCATGATTATAATAACCACTACCATAATTATAACAACCACGACCATGATTAAAACAACAACGACCATGATTATAACAACCACGACCATGATTATACTAACCACGACCATGATTATAACAACTATGATCATTATTATAACAACCACGACAACGATTATAACAATACACGACTATGATCATAACCACGACCACAATTATGACTTCCACGACCATGATTATAACAACCACGACCATGATTATGACAGCCACGACCATGATTATAACACCTACGACCATGATTATACTGACCACGAATATGATTATAACGACCACGACTATGATTATAACAACCATGACCATGACTATTACAACCAGGACCATGATTATAACAACCACGACCATGATTTTAACTACCACTACCATGATTATAACAACCACGACTATGATTATAACAACGACGACCATGATTGTAACAACCACGACCACGATTATAACAACCACGACCATGATTTTAACACCCCCGACCATGATTATAACAGCCACAACAATGCTCACAATCACGACCATGAATATAACAACCACTACCATGACTATAACAACCACGACCATGATTACAACAACTACTACCATGATTATAAATACAACAACTATGATTATAACAACCACGACCATGATTATAACAAACACGACCATGATTATAACAACCACGACTATGATTATAATAACGAAGACCATGATTGTAACAAACACGGCCACGATTATAACAACCACGACCATGATTTTAACACCCCCGACCATGATTATAACAGCCACGACAATGCTCACAATCACGACCATGATTATAAGAACCACTACCATGATTATAACAACCACGACCATGATTATAACAACCATGACTATGATCATAACCACGGCGATGATTATAACAACCACGACCATGATCATAACAACCACGACCACGATTATAACAACCACGACTATGATTTTAACACCAACGACCATGATTATAATAACCACGACCGTGATTATAATAACCACGACCATGATTATAACAATCACGACCATGATTATAACAACCACAACCTTAATTATAACAACCACGACAATGATCACAACCACGACCATGATTATAACAACCACGACCAGGATTATAACAACCACAACCTTAATTATAACAACCACGACAATGATCACAACCACGACCATGATTATAACAACCACGACCAGGATTATAACAACCACGATCATGATTATAATAACCACTACCATGATTATAACAACCACGACCATGATTATAACAACCATACCCATGATTATAACAAACATGACTATGATCATAACAACGATTATGATTATATCATCCACGACCATAATTATAACACCTACGACTATGATCATAAACCACGAGAATGATCATAACCACGACCATGATTATAACAACCACGACCATGATTATAACAACCACGACCATAATTATAACAACCACGACTATGATTATATCACCCACGACCATGATTATAACACCCACGACCATTATTATAACAAGACGACCATGATTATAACAACCACGACTATGATTATAACAACCATGACCATGATTAAAACAACCACAACCATGATTATAACAACCACAACCATGATTATAACAACCACGACCATGATTATAAAAACCACGACAATGATTATAACAACCACGACTATGATCATAACCACGACAAAATTTATGACCTCCACGACTATGATTATAACAACCACAACCATGATTATAACAACCACAACCATGATTATAACAACCATGACCATGATTATAACAACCACAACCATGATTATAACAAACACAACCATGATTATATCAACCACGACCATGATTATGACAGCCACGACCATGATTATAACACCTACGATCATGATTATACTAACGACGACCATGATTAAAACAACCACTACCATGACTATTACAACCACGACCATGATTATAACAACCACGACCAGGATTATAGCCACGACCATGATTATAACAACCACGACCAGGATAATAACAACCATGAACATTATTATAACACCCACGACCTTGATTATAACACCCACGACCATGATTATAACAATGACGACCGTGATTATAACAACCACGACTATGATTATAATAACCATGAACATGATTGTAACAACCACAACCATGATTATAACAACCACAACCATGATAATAACCACCACGACCATGATTATAACAACAACGACCATGATTATAATAAACACAACCATGATTATACTAACCACGACCATGATTATAACAACTACGATCATGATTATAACAAGCACGACAATGATTATATCAACCACGAATATGACCGAAACCACGATCACAATTATGACATCCACGACCATGATTATAGCAACCACGACCATGATTACAACAACCACGACTATGATTATAATAACGACGACCATGATTGTAACAACCAAGACCACGATTATAACAACCACGACCATGATTTCAACACCCCCGACCATGATTATAACAGCCACGACCATGATTATAACAACCATGACTATGATCATAACCACGGCGATGATTATAACACCCACGACCATGATCATAACAACCACGACCACGATTATAACAACCACGACCATGATTTTAACACCAACGACCATGATTATAACAACCACGACCATGATTATAATACTCACGACCATGATTATAACAATCACGACAATGATTATAACAACCACAGCCTTAATTATAACAACCACGACAATGATCACAACCACGACAATGATTATAACAACCACGACCAGGATTATAACAACCACGATCATGATTATAATAACCACTACCATGATTATAACAACCACGACCATAATTATAACAACCATACCCATGATTATAACAAACATGACTATGATCATAACAACGACAATGATTATATCATCCACGACCATAATTATAACACCTACGACCATGATTATACTAACGACGACCATGATTAAAACAACCACTACCATGACTATTACAACCACGACCATGATTATAACAACCACGACCAGGATTATAGCCACGACCATGATTATAACAACCACGACCAGGATTATATCAACCATGAACATTATTATAACACCCACGACCTTGATTATAACACCCACGACCATGATTATAACAATGACGACCATGATTATAACTACCACGACTATGATTATAACAACCATGACCATGATTACAACAACCACAACCATGATTATAACAACCACAACCATGATTATAACAACCACGTCCATGATTATAAAAACCACGAAAATGATTATAACAACCACGACTATGATCATAACCACGACCAAAATTATGACATCCACGACTATGATTATAACAACCACAACCATGATTATAACAACCACAACCATGATTATAACAACCATGACCATGATTATAACAACCACAACCATGATTATAACAACCACCACCATGATTATAACAACCACGACCATGATTATGACAGCCACGACCATGATTATAACACCTATGACCACGATTATACGAACGACGACCATGATTAAAACAACCACAACCATGACTATTACAACCACGACCATGATTATAACAACCATGACTATGATTATAGCCACGACCATGATTATAACAACCACGACCAGGATTATAACAACCATGAACATTATTATAACACCCACGACCTTGATTATAACACCCACGACCATGATTATAACAATGACGACCGTGATTATAACAACCACGACTATGATTATAACAACCATGACCATGATTGTAACAACCACAACCATGATTATAACAACCACAACCATGATTATAACCACCACGACCATGATTATAACAACAACGACCATGATTATAATAACCACAACCATGATTTTACTAATCACGACCATGATTATAACAACTACGATCATGATTATAACAAGCACGACAATGATTATATCAACCACGAATATGACCGAAACCACGACCACAATTATGACATCCACGACCATGATTATAACAACCACGACCATGATTACAACAACCACGACCATGATTATAACAACCACGATCTTGATTATAACAACCACGACCTTGATTATAAAAACCAGACCATGATTATAACAACCACGATCATGATAATGATAACCACGACCATGATTATAACAACCACGACCATGATTATAACAACCACTACAATGACTATTACAACCACGACCATGATTATAACACCTACGACCATGATTTTAACAACCACGACTATAATCATAACCATGACCATTGTTATGGCAACCACGACCATCATTATAACAACCACGACCATGATTATAACAACCACGACGATGATTATAACAACCACGATCATGATTATAACAGCCACGACCATGATTATAACACCTACGACCATGATTATACTAACCACGACCATGATTATAACAACCACTACCACAGCCACGACCATGATTATAACAACCACGCCCATGATTATACCAACCACGACTATGATCATAACCACGACGATGATTATAACAACCACGACCATGATTTTAACACCAACGACCATGATTATAACAACCACGACCATGATTATAATAACCACGACCATGATTATAACAATCACGACCATGATTATAACAACCACAACCTTAATTATAACAACCACGACAACGATCACAACTACGACCATGATTATAACAACCACGACCAGGATTATAACAACCACGACCATGATTATAATAACCACTACCATGATTATAACAAACACGACCATGATTATAACAACCACGCCCATGATTATAACAACCATGACTATGATCATAACAACGACTATGATTATATCATCCACGACCATGATTATAACACCTACGACTATGATCATAAACCACGAGCATGATCATAACCACGACCATGATTATAACAACCACGACCATAATTATTACAACCACGACTATGATTACAACACCCACGACCATGATTATAACACCCACGACCATTATTATAACAAGACGACCACGATTATAACAACAACGACTATTATTATACCAATCATGACCATGATTACAACAACCACAACCATGATTATAACAACCACAACCATGATTATAACAACCACGACCATGATTATAACAACAACGACCATGATTATAAAAACCACGACAATGATTATAACAAACAAGACTATGATCATAACCACGACCACAATTATGACATCCACGATCATGATTATAACAACCACGACCATGATTATGACAGCCACGACCATGTTTATAACACCTACGACCATGATTATACTAACCACGACTATGATTATAACAACCACTACCATGACTATTACAACCACAACCATGATTATAACAACCACGACCATGATTATAACAGCCAAGACCATGATTATAACAACCATGAATATGATTATAACACCCACGACCATTATTTTAACTACCACGACCATGATTATAACAACCATGACTATGATTATAACAACCATGACCATAATTATTACAACCACGATCATGATTATAACAACCACGATCATGATTATAACAACCACGACCATGATTATAACAACCACGCCCATGATTATAACAACCATGACTATGATCATAACCACGACTATGATTATATCATCCACGACCATGATTTTAACACGTACGAGTATGATCATAAACTTTGAGCATGATCATAACAACGACCATGATTATAACAAACACGACCATGATTTTAACAACCACGACCGTAATTATAACAACCACGACTATGATTATAACACCCACGACCATGATTATAACTCCCGCGACCATGATTATAACAACGACGACCATGATTATAACAACGACGACCATGATTATAACAACCAGGACTATGATTATACCAACCACGACCATGATTATATCAACCACGACTATGATTATAACAACCACGACGATGATCATAACCACCACGACCATGATTATAACAACCACGACCATGATTATAATAACCACGACAATGATCATAAGCACGACCATGATTATAACACCTACCACCATGATTATAACAACCACAACTATGATTATAACAACCACGTCCATGATTATAATAACCCACGACAATGATCATAACCACGTCCATGAAGATAACACCCACGACCATGATTATAATAACCACGACGATAATAATAACAACCAAAACCATGATTATAACAACCACGACTATGATTATAACAACCACGACGATGATCATAACAACCACGACCATGATTATAACAACCACGACCATGATTATAACATCCAGGACCATGATTATAACAACTACGACTATGATTATAACAACCACGATAATGATTATAACAACCACGACTATGAGCATAACCACGACCATGATTATAATAACCACGACTATGATCATAGCCACGACCATGATTATAACAACCACGACCAGGATTATAACAACCACGAACATTAATATAACAACCACGACCATGATTATAACAAACACGACCATGTTTATAACAACCACGACCATGATTGTAATAACCACGACCATGATTATAGCAACCACGACATTGTTCATAACCACGACTATGATTATATCATCCACGACCATTAGTATAACACCTACGACTATGATCATAAACCACGAGCATGATCATAACCACGACCATGATTATAACAACCACGACCATGATTATAACGACCACGACCATAATTATAACAACCAAGACTATGATTATAACACCCACGACCATGATTATATCACCCACGACCATTATTATAACAAGACGACCATGTTTATAACAACCACGACCAGGATTATAACAACCATGACCATGATTATAACAACCACGACCATGATTATAACAACCACGACCATGATTATAACAACCACGATATGATTATAACAACCACGACCATGATTATAACAACCAGACCATGATTATAACAACCACGACCATGATTATAATAACCACGATCATGATTATAACAACCACGACCATGATTATAACAACCACTACCATGACTATTACAACCACGACCATGATTATAACAACTACGACCATGATTATACTAACCACGACCATGATTATAACAACCACTTCCATGACTATTACAACCACGACCATGATTATAACAACCCTACGACCATGATTATAACAACCACGACTATAAGCATAACTACGACCATGATTATGACATCCACGACCATGATTATAACAACCACGACCATGATTATAACAACAACCACGACCATGATTATAACAACGATCATGATTATAACAACCTCAACCATGATTATAACAACCACGACAATGATTATAACAACAACGACCATGATTATAACAACAACGACGATGATCATAACAACCACGACCATGTTTATAACAACCTCAACCATGATTATAACAACGACGACCATTATTATAACAACAACGTCCATGATTATAACAACCACGACTATGATTATAACAACGACGACCATGATTATAACAACCACGACCATGAATATAATAATCAGGACCATGATTATAACAACCACGACCATGATTAAAACAACCACAAACAGTATTATAACAACCACGACCATGATAATAATAACCACGACCATGATTATAACAACCACAACCATAATTATAACAACCACGACAATGATCACAACCACGACCATGATTATAAAAACCACGACCAGGATTATAACAACGACGACCATGATTATAACAACCACGACCATGAATATAATAATCACGACCATGATTATAACAACCACGACTATGATTATAACAACCACAACCTTAATTATAACAACCACGACAATGAAGACAACCACGACCATGATTATAACAACCACGACCACGATTATAACAACCACGACCATGATTATAATAACCACTACCATGATTATAACAACCACGACCATGATTATAACAACCACGACAATGATCATAACCATGACCACAAATATGACATCCATGACCATGATTATAACAACCACGACCATGATTTTGACAGCCACGACCATGATTATAACACCTGCGACCATGATTATACTAAACACGACCATGATTATAACAACCAGGACTATGATTATAACAACCATGACCATGAATATTACAACCAGGACCATGATTATAACAACCACGACCATGATTTTAACTACCACGACCATGATTATAATAACCACGGTATGATTATAACAACTACGACTATGATTAAAACAACGACGACCATGATTATAACAACCACGACCACGATTATAACAACCACGACCATGATTATAACAACCACGACCATGATAATAACAACCACAACCATGATTATAACAACCAATGACAATGCTCATAATCACGACCATGATTATAACCACCACGATAAGGACTATAACAACCACGACCATGATTATAACAACCACTACAATGATTATAACAACGACGACCATGATTATTACAACCACGACCATAATTATAACAACCATGACTATGATCATAACCACGACGATGATTATAACAACCACGACCATGATTATAACAACCACGACCACGATTATAACAACCACGACCATGATTTTAACACCAACGACCATGATTATAACAACCACGACCATGATTTTTAACAACCACGACCATAATTATAACAACCACGACTACGATTAAAACACCCACGACGATGATTATAACACCCACGAACATTATTATAACAAGACGACCATGATTGTAACAACCACGACTATGATTATAACAACCATGACCATAATTATAACAACCACAACCTTGATTATAACAACCACAACCATGATTATAACAACCACGACCATGATTAAAACAACAACGACCACGATTATAACAACCACGACCATGATTATACTAACCACGACCATGATTATAACAACTATGATCATGATTATAACAACCACGACAGAGATTATAACAATAAACGACTATGATCATAACCACGACCACAATTATGACTTCCACGACCATGATTATAACAACCACGACCATGATTATGACAGCCACGACCATGATTATAACACCTACGACCATGATTATACTGACCTCGATCATGATTATAACAACCACGAACATGATTATAACAACTACGACCATGATTATAAATACCACGACTATGATTATAACAACCACGACCATGATTATAACAAACACGACCATGATTATGACAACCACGAATACGATTATAACAACGACGACCATGATTATAACAACCACGACTATGATTATAACAACCATGACCATGATTATAACAACCACAACCATGATTATAACAACCACAACCATGATTATAACAACCACGACCATGATTATAACAACAGCGACGATGATCATAACAACCACGACCATGATTATAACAACCTCAACCATGATTATAACAACCATGACCATGATTATAACAACAACGACCATGATTATAACAACCACGACTATGATTATAACAACCACTACCATGACTATTACAACCACGACCATGATTATAACAGCCACGCTCATGATTATAACAACCACGACTATGATTATAACAACCACGACCATGATTATAACAACCACGACTATGATTATATCCCCCACGACCATGATTTTAACACCTACGACTATAATCATGACCCACGAGCTTGATCATAACCACGACGATGATTATAACAACCACGACAATGATTATAACAACCACGACCATGAATATAACAACCACGACCATAATTATAACAACCAGGACCATGATTGTAACAAACACAACCATGATTATAAAAACCACAACCATGATTATAACCACCACGACCATGATTATACAAACAACGACCATGATTATAATAACCACAACCATGATTATGCAACCACGACCATGATTATAACAGCACGATGATCATGATTATAACAACCGACAATGATTATATCAACCACGAATATGATGCGAATCACGATCACAATTATTACATCCACGAAAATAGTTATAACAACGGCGACCGCAGTTATAACAACCCACGACTATGATTACCAACAACCACGATCTTGATTATAACAACCACGACCTTGATTATAAAAAACCAGACCATGATTATAACATCGACGACCATGATAATAATAACCACGACCGCCAGTTATAACAACCACGACCGCCAGTTATAACAAACACTGGCCAGCTATTACAACCACGACCATGATTACTTTTAACACAAGCATGATTATACACTAACCGACCATGATTATAACAACCACTACCATGACTATTACAACCACGACCATAATTACTTTCTTATCCACGACCATGATTTTTAACAACCACGACTATAATCATAACCATATCATGATTATGACAACCACGACCATGATTATAACAACCACGACCATAGTTATAACAGCCACGACCATATTGATTATAACAACCGACCATGATTATACTAACCACGACCGCCAGTTATAACAACCACTACGATGACTATTACAACCACGACCATGATTATAACAACCGCACGACCGCTGATTATAACAAACACGACTATAATCGCCAACCGACCGCCAGTTATGACATCCACGACCATGATTATAACAACCACGACCATGATTATAACAACCGACCATGATTATAACAGCGACCATGATTATACTAACCACGACCATGATTATAACAACCACTACCATGACTATTACAACCACGACTATTATTATAACACCCACGACCATGATTATAACACCCACGACCATGATTATAACAATGACGACCATGATTATAACAACCACAACCATGATTATAACCAACACGACCATGATTATACAAACAACGACCATGATTATAATAACCACAACCATGATTATACTAACCACGACCATGATTATAACAACTACGATCATGATTATAACAACCACGACAATGATTATATCAACCACGAATATGATCGAAATCACGACCACAATTATTACATCCACGAAAATGATTATAACAACGACGACCATGATTATAACAACCACGACCATGATTATAACAACCACGATCTTGATTATAACAACCACAACCTTGATTATAAAAACCAGACCATGATTATAACATCGACGACCATGATAATAATAACCACGACCATGATTATAACAACCACGACCATGATTATAACAAACTCTACAATGACTATTACAACCACGACCATGATTATAACACCGCCCATGATTATACCTAACACGACCATGATTATAACAACCACTACCATGACTATTACAACCCGACCCCAATTATAACATCACGACCCAGTTTTAACAACCACGACTATAATCATAACCATATCCATGATTATAACAACCGACCATGATTATAACAACCACGACCATGATTATAACAACCACGACCATGATTATAACAACCACGACCGTTATACTACCACGACCATGATTATAACAACCACTACCGCGACTATTACAACCACGACCATGATTATAACAACCGACCATGATTATAACAACCACGACTATAATCATAACCACGACCATGATTATGACATCCGACCATGATTATAACAACCACGACCATGATTATAACAACCACGACCATGATTATAACAACCACGACCCAGATTATAACAACCACGATCTGATTATAACAACCACGACCATGATTATAACAACCACTACCATGACTATTACAACCCGACCATGATTACCGCACCTATGACCCGATTATACTTACCACGACCATGATTATAACAACCACGACTATAATCATAACCTACCATGATTATGACATCCACGACCATGATTATAATAACCGACCGTGATTATAACAACCACGACTATGATTATAACAACCACGACCACAGTTATAACAACCACGATCATGATTATAACATTCACGACCATGATTATAACCACTACCATGACTATTACAACCACGACCATGATTATAACAAATACGACCATGATTATACTACCACGACCATGATTATAACAACCACTACCGACTATTACAACCACGACCATGATTATAACAACCCTACGACCATGATTATAACAACCACGACTATAATCATAACCACTACCATGATTATGACATCCACGACCATGATTATAACAACCACGACCATGATTATAACAACCACGACCAGATTATAACACACGACCATGATCATAACAACCACGACCGTTATAACACCTACGACCATGATTATACCTATCCACGACCATGATTATAACAAACACTACCATGACTATTACAACCACAACCATGATTATAACAACCACGATCATGATTATAACAACCACGACTATGATTATACCACCACGCCCATGATTATAACAACCATGACTATGATCATAACCGACTATGATTATAACACCCACGACCATTATTAACAAGACGACCATGATTATAGCAACAACACCAATTATAACAACCACGACTATGATTATAACACCCACGACCATGATTATAACACCCACGACCATTATTATAGAAGACGACCATGATTATAAAAACACGACCATAATTATACTAAACACGACCATGATTATAACAACTACGATCATGATTATAACAAACACGACAATAATTACAACATCACGACCATGATTATAACAACCACGACCAAGATTATATCAACCACGACAATGATCACAACAACGACCATGATTAAAACAACCACGATCTTGATTATAATAACCACTATGATTATAACAACCACGACCATGGATTATAACAACGATCATGATTATAACAACCACGACCATGATTATAACAACCACTACCATGACTATTACAACGACCGCAGTTATAACAACTACGACCATGATTATACTAACCCCGACCATGATTATAACAACCACTACAGTGACTATTACAACCACATCATGATTGTAACAACCCCACGACCATGATTATAACAACCACGACTATAATCATAACCACGACCATGATTCGACATCCACGACCATGATTATAACAACCGACCATGATCATAACAGCCACGACCGTGATTATAACACCTACGACCATGATTATACTAACCACGACCATGACTATAACAAACACTACCGCGAGCTGATTACAACCACGACCGATTATAACAACCACGACCATGTTAATAACACCACGACTATAATCATAACCTCGACCATGATTATGACATCACGACCATGATTATAACAACCAAGACCATGATTATAACAACCACGACCATGATTATAACAACCCGACCATGATTATAACAACCACGATCGCGATTATAACAACCACGACCATGATTAAAACAACCACGACTATGATTATATCATCACGACCATGATTATAGCACCTACGACTATGACCACAAACCACGAGCATATATCATAACCACGACCATGATTATAGCAACCACGACCATGTTGGCAGAACCATGACCATATTATAACAACCGACTATGATTATAACACCCACGACCATGATTATAACACCCGACCGCCAGTTATATGACGACCATGATTATAACAACCACGACTATGATTATAACAACCGCCATGATTTGTAACAAACACAACCATGATTATAACAACCACAACATGATTATAACCACCACGACCATGATTACACCAACAACGACCATGATTATAATAACCACAACCATGATTATACTAACCACGACCGAGTTATAACATCTACGATCATGATTATATCCAACCAGGACATGATTATATCAACCACGAATATGATCAACCACGACCACAATTATTACATACGAAAATGATTATAACAACCGACCATGATTATAACAACCGACAATGATTATAACAACCACGATCTTGATTATAACAACCACGACCTTGATTATAAAACCAGACCATGATTATAACATCACGACCATGATAATAATAACCACGACCATGATTATAACAACCACGACCATGATTATAACAACCACTACAATGACTATTACAACCACGACCATGATTAATAACACACCTCGACCATGATTATACTAACCACGACCATGATTATAACAACCACTACCATGACTATTACAACCACGACATAATTATAACCCACGACCATGATTTTATCCCACGACTATAATCTTCCGGACCATGATTATGACAACCACGACCATGATTATAATAACCACGACCGTGATTATAACAACCACGACCATGATTATAACAACCACGACCATGATTATAACAACCACGATCATGATTATAACAACCACGACCATGATTATAACAGCACTACCATGACTATTACAACCACGACCATGATTATAACAACACGACCATGATTATACTAACCACGACCATGATTATAACAACCACTACCGACTATTACAACCACGACCATGATTATAACAACCTACGACCATGATTATAAAAACCACGACTATAATCATAACCACTACCATGATTATGACATCACGACCATGATTATAACAACCACGACCATGATTATAACAACCACGACCATGATTATAACAACACGACCATGATCATAACAGCCACGACCATGATTATAACACCTCGACCATGATTATACTAACCACGACCATGATTATAACAAACAATCAGCTATTACAACCACACCATGATTATAACAACCACGATCATGATTATAACAACCACGACTATGATTATACCAACCACGCCCATGATTATAACAGCATGACTATGATCATAACCACGACTATGATTATATCATCCACGACCATTAGTATAACACTACGACTATGATCATAAACCACGAGCATGATCATAACCCGACCATGATTATAACAACCACGACCATGATTATAACAACACGACAATGATTATAACAACCACGACTATGATTAAAACCACGACCACAATTATTACATCCACGAAAATGATTATAACAACCACGACCATGATTATAACAACCCGACCATGATTATAACAACCACGATCTTGATTATAACAACCATGACTTTGATTATAAAACCAGACCATGGTTATAACATCGACGACCATGATAATAAGAACCGACCATGATTATAACAACCACCGACTATTACAACCACGACCATGATTATAACACCTACGACCATGATTATACAAACCACGACCATGATTATAACAACCACTACCGCGGTTTTCAACCACGACCGCATAATTATGACATCACGACCGCGATTTAACAACCACGACTATAATCATAACCATGACCATGAATAGCAACAACCCATTGGATTATAACAACCGCCATGATTATAACAACCACGGCCATGATTATAAAACCACGACCGCCAGTTATACTAACCGACCATGATTATAACAACCACTACCATGGCTATAACAACCACGGCACGATTATAACAACCACGACCATGATTATAACAACCACGACTATAATCATAACCGACCATGATATGACATCACGACCGCGAGTTATAACAACACGACCATGGTTATAACAACTACGACCATGATTATAACAACCACGACCATGATTATAACAACCACGATCGCCAGTTATAACAACCACGACCATGGTTATAACAACCACTACCGCCAGGCTATTACAATCACGACTATGATTATAACACCTATGACCAGTTATAACACCCACGACCATGATTATAACAACCACGACTATAATCAAAACCACGATACCCTGATTATGACATCACGACCATGATTATAATAACCACGACCGTGATTATAACAACCACGACCATGATTATAACAACCACGACCATGATTATAACAACCACGATCGCGAGTTATAACAACACGACCGCGATGATCTAACCACTACGGCTATTACAACCACGACCGCGGTATAACAAACACGACCATGATTATACTAACCACGACGCCATGTTATAACAACCACCACCATGACTATTACAAACTACTTAATTCATGATTATAACAACCCTCATTTAATCATGATTATAAATAAATCCACGACTATAATCATAACCACTACTATGATTATGACAACCACGACCATGATTATAACAACCACGACCATGATTATAACAACCACGACTATGATTTTAACAACCACGACCATGATCATAACAACCACGACCATGATTATAACACCTACGACCATGATTATACCTATCGCGACCATGATTATAACAAACACTACCATGACTATTACAACCACAACCATGATTATAACAACCACGATCATGATTATAACAACCACGAATATGATTATACCAACCACGCCCATGATTATAACAACCATGACTATGATCATAACCACGACTATGATTATAACACCCACGACCATTATTATAACAAGACGACCATGATTATAGCAACAACAACCATAATTATAACAACCACGACTATGATTATAACACCCACGACCATGATTATAACACCCACGACCATTATTATAAGAAGTCGACCATGATTATAAAAACCACGACCATAATTATACTAAACACGACCATGATTATAACAACTATGATCATGATTATAACAAACACGACAATAATTATAACAATCACGACCATGATTATAACAACCACGACCAAGATTATATCAACCACGACAATGATCTAACAACCACGACCATGATTAAAACAACCACGATCTTGATTATAATATCCACGACCATGATTATAACAACCACGACCATGATTATAACAACCACGATCATGATTATAACAACCACGACCATGATTATAACAACCACTACCATGACTATTACAACCACGACCATGATTATAACTACTACGACCATGATTATTACATCCACGATTATGATTGTAACAACCCTACGACCATGATTATAACAACCACGACTATAATCATAACCACTACCATGATTATGACATCCACGACCATGATTATAACAACCACGACCATGATTATAACAACCACGACCATGATTATAACAACCACGACCATGATCATAACAGCCACGACCACGATTATAACACCTACGACCATGATTATACTAACCACGACCATGACTATAACAAACACTACCATGACTATTACAACCTCGACCATGATTATAACAACCACGACCATGATTATAACAACCACGAGTATACTCATAACTTCGACCATGATTATGACTTCCACGACCATGATTATAACAACCAAGACCGTGATTATAACAACCACGACCATGATTATAACAACCACGACCATGATTATAACAACCACGATCATGATTATAACAACCACGACCATGATTAAAAAACAACCTCCACGACCATGATTATACACCTACGACTTGACCATAAACCACGAGCATTATCATATCCACGACCATGATTATTGCAACCACGACCATGATTGTAAGAACCATGACCATAATTATAACAACCACGACTATGATTATAACACCCACGACCATGATTATAACACCCACGACCATGATTATAACAATGAAGACCATGATTATAACAACCACGACTATGATTATAACAACCACGACTATAATCATAACCACTACCATGATTATGACATCCACGACCATGATTATAACAACCACGACCATGATTATAACAACCACGACCATGATTATAACAACCACGACCATGATCATAACAGCCACGACCATGATTATAACACCTACGACCATGATTATACTAACCACGACCATGATTATAACAAACAATACCATGAATATTACAACCACAACCATGATTATAACAACCACGATCATGATTATAACAACCACGACTATGATTATACCAACCACGCCCATGATTATAACAAGCATGACTATGATCATAACCACGACTATGATTATTTCATCCACAACCATTAGTATAACACCTTCGACTATGATCATAAACCACGAGCATGATCATAACCACGACCATGATTATAACAACTACGATCATGATTATAACAACCACGACCAAGATTATATCAACCACGAATATGATCGAAACCACGACCACAATTATTACATCCACGAAAATGATTATAACAAGACGACCATGATTATAACAACCACGACCATGATTATAACAACCACGACCATGATTATAACAAACAATACCATGACTATTACAACCACAACCATGATTATAACAACCACGATCATGATTATAACAACCACGACTATGATTATACTAACCACGCCCATGATTATAACAAGCATGACTATGATCATAACCACGACTATGATTATATCATCCACGACCATTAGTATAACACCTTCGACTATGATCATAAACCACGAGCATGATCATAACCACGACCATGATTATAACAACTACGATCATGATTATAACATCGACGACCATGATAATAAGAACCACGACCATGATTATAACAACCACGACCATGATTATAACAACCAATACAATGACTATTACAACCACGACCATGATTATAACACCTACGACCATGATCATACTAACCACGACCATGATTATAACAACCACTACCATGACTATTACAACCACGACCATAATTATAACATCCACGACCATGATTTTAACAACCACGACTATAATCATAACCATGACTATGATTATGACAACCACGACCATGATTATAACAACCACGACCATGATTATAACAACCACGGCCATGATTATAAAAACCACGACCATGATTATAACAACCACGACTATAATCATAACCACTACCATGATTATAACATCCACGACCATGATTATAATAACCACGACCGTGATTATAACAACCACGACCATGATTATAACAACCACGACCATGATTATAACAACCACGATCATGATTATAACATGACTATAATCATAACCATGACTATGATTATGACAACCACGACCATGATTATAACAACCACGAGCACGATTATTATAACAACCACGACCATGATTATAACAACTACGACTATAATCATAACCACGACCATGACAAGAAATCCACGACCATGATTATAACAACCACGACCATGATTATAACAACCACGACCATGATTATAACAACCACGATCATGATTATAACAACCACGACCATGATTATAACAACCACTGCCATGACTATTACAATCACGACTATGATTATAACACCTATGACCATGATTATACTTACCACGACCATGATTATAACAACCACGACTATATTCATAACCACTACCATGATTATAACATCCACGACCATGATTATAATAACCACGACCGTGATTATAACAACCACGACCATGATTATAACAACCACGACCATGATTATAACAACCACGACTGGCGATTTTAACAAACTACGACCATGATTATAAATAACCACTACTATGAATATTACAACCATTTAATTCATGATTATAACAAATACGACCATGATTATACTAACTACCACCATGATTATAACAACCACTACCATGACTATTACAACTACTTAATTCATGATTATATCAAATCCCATGACCATGATTATAACAACCACGACTATAATCATAACCACTACCATGATTATGACATCCACGACCATGATTATAACAACCACGATCATGATTATAACAACCACGACCATGATTATAACAACCACGACCATGATCATAGCAACCACGACCATGATTATAACACCTACGACCATGATTATACCTACCACGACCATGATTATAACAAACACTACCATGACTATTACAACCACAACCATGATTATAACAACCACGATCATGATTATAACAACCACGACTATGATTATACCAACCACGCCCATGGTTATAACAACCATGACTATGATCATAACCACGACTATGATTATAACACCCACGACCATTATTATAACAAGACGACCATGATTATAGCAACCACGACCATAATTATAACAACCACGACTATGATTATAACACCCACGACCATGATTATAACACCCACGACCATTATTATAAGAAGACGACCATGATTATAACAACCACGACCATAATTATACTAAACACGACCATGATTATAACAACTACGATCATGATTATAACAAACACGACAATAATTATAACAACCACGACCATGATTATAACAACCACGACCAAGATTATATCAACCACGACAATGATCTAACAACCACGACCATGATTAAAACAACCACGAATAATATCGAAACCGACACAATTACAGCATCCAGATCTTGATTATAACAACCACGACCATGATTATAACAACCACTACCATGACTATTACAACCACGACCATGATTATAACATCACGACCAGGATATACTAACCACGACCATGATTATAACAACCACTACCATGACTATTACAACCATGACCATGATTATAACAGCCACGACCATGATTATAACAACCACAACTATAATCATAACCGACCATGATTATGACATCCACGACCATGATTATAACAACCAGACCATGATTATAACAACCACGACCATACTTATAATAACACGATCATAATTATAACAACCACGACCATGATTATAACAACCACTACCATGACTATTCCAACCACGACCATGATTATAACACCTACGACCATGATTATACTAACCTCGACCATGATTATAACAACCACTACCATGACTATTACAACCACGACCATGATTATAACAGCCACGATCATGATTATAACAACCACGACTATGATTATAACAACCACGACCATGATTATAACAACCACTACCGTATTACAACAACGACCATGATTATAACAACCACAACCATGATTATAACAACCACGACCATGATTATAACAACCGACTATGATTATATCTCCCACGACCATGATTATAACACCTACGACTATAATCGCAAACCACGAGCTTGATCATAACCACGACCATGATTATAACAACCACGACCATGATTATAACAACCACGAATATGATTATAACAACCACGACCATGATTATAACAACCACGACAATGATCATAAACACGACCATGAAGATAACAACCACAACCATGATTATAACCACTACGACCATGACAATGATTATATCAACCACGAATATGATCGAAACCACGACCATAATTATGACATCCACGACCATGATTATACAACCACGACCATGATTATAACAACCCGACCATCATTATAACAACCGACCATGATTATAACACCTAGGCCATGATTATAACAACACGACAATAATTATATCAACCGACCATGATTATAACAACCACGACCATGATTATAACAACTATGATCGCCAATTATAACAAACACGACAATGATTATATCTACCACGAATAATATCGAAACCACGACCACAATTACGACATCCACGATCTTGAGTTATAACAACCACGATCATGATTATTACAACCACTACCATGACTATTACAACGACCATGAATATAACATCTACGACCATGATTATACTAACCGACCATGATTATAACCACTACCATGACTATTACAACCGACCACAGTTATAACAGCCACGACCATGATTATAACAACCACAACTATAATCATAACCACGACCATGATTATGACATCCCGACCATGATTATAACAACCAGACCATGATTATACCAACACGACCATGATTATAATAACCACGATCGCCATTATAACAACCACGACCATGATTATAACAACCACTACCATGACTATTACAACCACGAATGATTATAACACCTACGACCATGATTATACTAACATGGACCGCGATTATAACAACCACTACCATGACTATTACAACCGACCATGATTATAACAGCCACGATCATGATTATAACAACAACGACTATGATTATAACAACCCGACCATGATTATAACAACCACGACTATGATTATATCTCCCGACCATGATTATAACACCTACGACTATAATCATGAACCACGAGCTTGATTAACACACGATGATTATAACAACCACGACAATGATTATAACAACCGACCATGAATAACAACCACGATCGTGATTACACACCCACGACCATGATTATAATAACCACGACCATGATTATAACAACCACTACCACGATATTACAATAACGACCATGATTATAACAACCACAACCATGATTATAACAACCACGACCATGATTATAACCACGACTATGATTATATCTCCACCGCATGATTATAACACCTACGACTATAATCATAAACCACGAAGCTTGATCATAACCACGACCATGATTATAACAACCACGACAATGATTATAACAACCACGACTATGAATATAACAACCACGACCATGATTATATACCCGACCATGATTATAATAACCGACCATTATTATGCAACCATTACCATGATTATAGCAACCGCCCATGATAACAACCATGACTATGATCATAACACGACCATGATTATAACAACAGACCATGATTATAACCACGAATATGATTATAACAACCGACCACCAATTATAACACCACGACAATGATCATAACCACGACCATGAAGATAACAACCACGACCATGATTATAACAAAGACGACCATGATTATAACAACCACGACTATAATTATAACAACGACGACCATGATTATAACAACCACGATCATGATTATAATAACCACGACCATGATTATTACAACCACGACCATGATTATAACAACCACGACCATGATTATAACAACCACGACAATGATCACAACCACGACCATGATTATAACAACCACGACCAGGATTATAACAACCACGACCATGTTTATAACAACCACTACCATGCTTATAACAACCACGACCATGATTATAACAACCACGCCCATGATTATAACAACCCATGTATGATCATAACCACGACCATTATTATAGCAACGACGACCATGATTATAACAACCACGACTATGATTATAATAACCACGACCGTGATTAAAACAACCAAGACTATGATTATATCACCCACGACCATGATTATAACACCCACCGCGATTATAACACCTACGACCATGATTATACTAACCACGATTATGATTATAACCATAACCATGGATTATAACAACCACAACCATGATTATAAACCACTACCATGATTATAACAACCACGACCAAGATTATAATAACAACGACCATGATTATAACATCCACGACCATGATTATACCAACCACGTCCATGATTATAACAACCACGACAATGATTATAACAACCACGACTATGATCATAACCATGACCACAATTATGACATCCACAACCATGATTTTGACATCCACTACCATGATTATAACAGCCACGACCATGATTATAACACATACGACCATGATTATACTAACCACGACCATGATTTATAACAACCACTACCGCGACAATTACAACCACGACCATGATTATATCAACCACGACCATGATTATAACAACCACGACTATAATCATAACCACGCCCATGATTATGACATCCCGACCATGATTATAACAACACGACCATGATTATAACAACCACGACCATGATTATAACAACCGACCATGATTATAACAACCACGATCATCATTATAACAACCACGACCATGATTATAACAACTCGACATGATTATACTAACCACGACCATGATTATAACAACCACTTCCATGACTATTACAACCACGACTATGATTTTAACAACTACGACCATGATTATAACAACCACGACTATAAGCATATCCACGACCATGATTATGACATCCACGACCATGATTATAACAACCACGACCATGACTATAACAACCACGACCATGATTATAACAACCGACCATGATCATAACAGCCACGACCATGATTATAACACCAAGCCATGATTATACTAACCACGACCATGATTATAACAACCACTACCAGGACTATTACAACCACGACCATGATTATAACAACCACGATCAATTATAACAACCACGACTATGATTATAACTTCCACGACCATGATTATAACCACGACTATGAATATATCTCGACCATGATTATAACTCGACTATAATCATAAACCACGAGCTTGATCACTAGCCGACCGCGTTATAACAACCACGACAATGATTATAACAACCACAACCATGAATATAACACCCGACCATGATTATAACACCCACGACCATGATTATAATAAACGACCATGATTATAACAACCACTACCATGGCTATTACAACCACGACCATGATTATAACAACCACAACCATGATTATAACAACCACGACCATGATTATGACAACCACAAATATAATTATATCTCCCACGACCATGATTATAACACCTAGGACTATAATCATAAACCACGAGCTTGATCATAACCACGACCATGATTATAAAACCAGACAATGATTAAAACAACCACTACCATGGCTATTACAACGACGACCATGATTATAACAACCACAACCATGATTATAACAACCACGACCATGATTATAACAACCACAACTATAATTATATCTCCCACGACCATTATTATAACAGCTAGGACTATAATCATAAACCGAGCTTGATCATAACCACGACCATGATTATAACACCTCGACCATGATTATAACAACACGACAATGATTATATCAACCACGACCATGATGTTAACCACGTCCATGATTATAACAACCACGACAATGATTATAACAACACGACTATAATCATAACCACTCCCACATGATTATGACATGCGACCATGATTATAACAGCCACGACCATGATTATAACACATACGACCATGATTATACTAACCACAACCATGATTTATAACAACCACTACCATGACAATTACAACCACGACCATGATTATATCAACCCGACCATGATTATAACAACCACGACTATAATCGCTTCATCCCATGATTATGACATCCACGACCATGATTATAACAACCACGACCATGATTATAACAACCACGACATGATTATAACAACCGACCATGATTATAACAACCACGATCATGATTATAACAACCACGACCATGATTATAACAACATAGTCATGATTATAACAACCCGACAACGATTATAACAATACACGACTATGATCATAACCACGACCACAATTATGACTTCCACGCCCATGATTATAACAACCACGACCATGTTATGACAGCCACGACCATGATTATAACACCTCGACCATGATTATAATAACCACGATCATGATTATAACAACCACGACCATGATTATAACACCCACTACCATGACTCTTACAACCACGACCATGATTATAACAACTACGACCATGATTATACTAACCACGACCATGATTATAACAACCACTGCATGACTATTACAAGCACGACCATGATTGTCCCACCCTACGACCATGATTATAACAACCACATTTATAAGCATAACACGACCATGATTATGACATCCACGACCATGATTATTACAACCACGACCATGATTAACAACCACGACCGTTATAACAACCACGACATGATCATAACAGCCACGACCATGATTATAACACCTACGACCATGATTATACTAACCACGACCATGATTATAACAACACTACCATGATTATTACAACACGACCAGTTATAACAACCACGATCATGATTATAACAACCACAAATATGATTATAACAACACTTCCATGACTATACAAGCACGACGTGTACAACCCTCGACCATGATTATAACAAACACGACTATAAGCATAACAACGACCATGATTATGACATCGACCATGATTATAACCATGACCATAATATAACAACCCGACCATGATTATAACAACCACAACCATGAATATACCCGACCATGATTATAACACCCACGACCATGATTATAATAAAAACGACCATGATTATAACAACCACTACCATGGCTATTACAACCACGACCATGATTATAACAACCACAACCATGATTATAACAACCACGACCATGATTATGACAACCACAAATATAATTATATCTCCCACGACCATGATTATAACACCTAGGACTATAATCATAAACCACGAACTTGATCATAACCACGACCATGATTATAAAAACCCGACAATGATTAAAACAACCACTACCATGGCTATTACAACCGACCATGATTATAACAACCACAACCATGATTATAACAACCGACCATGATTATAACAACCACAACTATAATTATATCTCCTACGACCATGATTATAGCTAGGACTATAATCATAAACCACGAGCTTGATCATAACCGACCATGATTATAACAACCACGACCATGATTATAACAACCACGACCATGATTATAACACTACGACCATGATTATAACAACCACGACAATGATTATATCAACCCGACCATGATTATAACAACCACGTCCATGATTATAACAACCACGACAATGATTATAACAACCACGACTATAATCATAACCACGCCATGATTATGACATCACCGACCATGATTATAACAGCCACGACCATGATTATAACACATACGACCACCATGATCATAACAGCCACGACCATGATTATAACAATCACGACCATGGTTATAACAACCACGACCATGATTATAACAACCACGACCGCCAATTATAACAACCACGTCATTATTATAACAACCGACCATGATTATAACAACCAGACCATGATTATAACAACCGACCAAAATTACATAATAACCACGATCGCGGTTATAACAGCCACGACCATGATTATAACAACCACTACCGCGGCTATTACAACAGCCGCCCGACCATGATTACTAACGCGGCTTCGACTACTGGGTTATACTAACCACGACCATGATTATAACAACGACTTCCATGTTCACTTACAGCCACGACCATGATTACGCAGCACAGCTATGATTATAACAACCCACGACTATCAACGCAACCCGACCGCCAGTTATAACAACCACGACCATGATTATAACAACCACGACCATGATTATAACAACCACGACCGCCAGTTATAACAACCGACCGCCCAGTTATATCAACCACAACTATACTTATATCTCCCATGACCATGATTATAACACCTAGGACTATAATCGCAAACCACGGCTTGATCGCAACCACGACCATGATTATAACAACCGACAATAGTTACTCTTACATACGACCATGATTATACAACGTGCCTGCAATTACAACTACGACCATGATTATATCAACCCGCGACCATGATTATAACAACAACGACTATAATCATAGCCACGCCCATGATTATGACAACCACGATCGCGGTTATAACCCACACAACGCAGTTATAGCAACCAGACCATGAGTATAACACATACGACCATGATTATACTAAGCACGACCGCCAGTTTATAACCGCCCATGACAATTACAACCACGACCATGATTATAACAACCACGACCATGATTATAACAACCACGACCATGATTATAACAACCACGACCATGATTACGCAACAACCACGATCGCGGTTATAACAACCACGACCATGATTATAACAACCAGACCGCCCAGTTATAACAACCACAACCATGATTATAATAATACGATCGCCAGTTATAACAACCAAGACCGCCCAGTTATAACAACCACACTACCGCGACTATTACAACTGCGACCATGATTATAACAACTTCGACCAGGATTATACTAACTCGACCATGATTATAACAACCACTTCCATGACTATTACAACCACGACCATGATTATGTAACAACCCCACCGACCGCAGTTATAACAACCACGACTATAGCGCCTTTACGACCATGATTATGACATCCACGACCATGATTGCCAACAACCGACCATGATTACCAACAACCGACCTGCAGATTATATCAACCGACCATGATCATAACAGCCACGACTACTTGACTATAACACCTACGACCATGATTATACTATCACGACCATGATTATAGCAACCACTACCGCAGCCCTAATACAGCCGACCATGATTATAAAAACCACGATCGCCAGATTATAACAACCACGAGCTTCGCCAGATTACGCCGCCGCCCACGAAATGATTATAACAACCGACTATGATCATATCTCCCACGACCATGATTATAACACCTCGACTATAAGCGCAAACCACGAGCTTGATCATAGCCCACGACCATGATTATAACAACCACGACAATGATTGCCAGCAGCCACGACCCATGAATATAACAACCACGACCATGATTATAACACCGACCCATGATTATAATAACCACGACCGCGTTATAACAACCACTACCATGGCTATTACAACCACGACCGCCAGTTATAACAACGCCCAGCGCATGATTATAACAACCCGACCATGATTATGACAACCACAAATATAATTATATCTCCCGACGCCAGTTATAACACCTAGGACTATAATCATAAACCGCGGCTTGATCCTTAACCACGACCATGATTTATAACAACCACGACAATGATTATAACAACCACTACCATGGCTATTACAGCCACGACCATGATTATAACAACCACAACCATGATTATAACAACCACGACCGCAGTTATAACATCCACAACTATAATTATATCTCCCACGACCGCCAGTTATAACAGCTAGGACTATGTCGCAAACCACGAGCTTGATCGCAACCGACCGCCAGTTATAACAACCCGACCGTTATTATAACAACCACGACCATGAATATAACTACCACGACCGCCAGTTATAACAACAACGACTATGATTATAATAACCACAACAATGATTATACTAACCCACGACCGTGATTATAACAACTCGATCATGAATATTACAACCACGACAATGATTATATCAACCACGAATATGATCAGGAAACGACGAGCCACAATTATGACATCCCGCGACCATGATTATAACAACCGACCATGATTATAACAACCCGACCGTGATTATAACAACCACGACCATGATTATAACACCTCTCGACCATGATTATAACAACCACGACAATGATTATATCAGCCACGACCGCGGTTATAACAACCCGACCGCCAGTTATAACAACGCTACGATTATGAAAATTATAACAACCACGACAATGATTATATCAACCGAAATAAGATCGAAACCACGACCACAATTATGACATCAGCGATCTTGATTACTTAACAACCACAACCATGATTACTTAACAACCACTACCATGACTATTACAACCACGACCGCCAGTTATAACACCTACGACCATGATTATACTAACCACGACCATGACGATTATAACAACCACTACCATGACTATTACAACCACGACCATGATTATAACAACCACAACCATGATTATAACAACCACGACTATAATCGCCAACCACGACCATGATTATGACATCCCGACCATGATTATAACAACCAGACCATGATTATAACAACCCGACCATGATTATAATAACCACAATCATAATTATAACAACCACGACCATGATTATAACAACCACTACCATGACTATTACAACCACGACCATAATTATAACACCTACGACCATGATTATACTAACCACGACCGCCCAGTTACTATGATGACTTCTATTACAACCACGACCATGATTATAACAACCACGACTATGATTATAACAACCACGACCATGGTACCAATAACAACCACTACGACTATGATTATATCTCCCCACGACCATGAATATAACACCTCTGACTATAATCATAAACCCGCGAGCTTGATCATAACCACGACGATGATTATAACAACCACGACAATGATTCCTATCTTAAACCCTTGCGACCATAGAATACCAAAGCAAACCCACAGTCCATGGTTACCAACACACGACCGCGATTATAATAACGCAACCTTGATTATAACAACCACTACCACGACTTTTACAGCAACGACCATGATTATAACCAACCACAGCCATGATTATAACAACCACGACCATGATTATAACAACCCACGACTGATTATATCTCGACCATGATTTACATAACACCTACGACTGTAATCGCCAAACCACGACCCGATCGCCAACCACGACCATGATTATAACAACCCGACAATGATTATAACAACCGACCGCCAGATATAACAACCACGACCATGATTATAGCACCCACGACCATGATTATAATAACCACGACCATTATTTTTGTAACCACTACCGCCTGATTATAACAACCACGACCATGATTATAACAACCACGCCCATGATTACTAACAGCCATGACTATGATCATAACCACGACCATGATTATAACAACCACGACCATGAATATAAAAACCACGACCATGATTATAACACCCACGACCGTAGTTCTAATAACCACGACCATTTTTATAGCAACCACTACCATTATTATAACAACCGACCATGATTATAACAACCACGACCGCCAGTTATAACAAACCACGATCCGTAGTTATAGCAACAACCACGACTATAATTGCAAAACGGCGACCATGATTATAACAACCACGATCATGGTATAATAACCACGACCATGATTATTACAACCACGACCATGATTATAACAACCACGACCATGATTATAACAACCACGACAGCCAGTCACAACTTCACGACCATGATTATAACAACCACTACCGGGATTACTAACAACCACGACCGTATTTATAACAACCACTACCATGCTTATAACAACCACGACCATGATTATAACAACCACGCCCATGATTATAACAACCATGGCTATGATCATAACCACGACCATTATTATAGCAACGACGATCGCCCAGTTATAACAACCCACGACTATGATTATAATAACCCACGACATAATTATAAAAACGACGACCATGATTATAACGCCACGATCATGATTATAATAACCACGACCATGATTATTACAACCACGACCATGATTATAACAACCGACCATGATTATAACAACCGACAATTATCTGGCCACGACCATGATTATAACAACCACGACCGGGATTATAACAACCACGACCGTATTTATAACAAACACTACCATGCCTATAATGCTTAACCACGACCATGATTATATCAACCAAAACTGTGATTATAACAACCGCGGTATGATCATAACCCACGACCATGATTATAACAACCGACGTAGTTATAACAACCACCACTACCGTGGCTATTACAACCGACCATGATTATAACAACCACAACCATGATTATAACAACCACGACCATGATTACCAACATCCATAACTATAATTATATCTCCCACGACCATGATTATAACAGCTAGGACTATAATCATAAACCTGGCTTGATCATAACCGACCATGATTATAACAACCGACAATAGTTATATAGCCACTACCATATTTCTTCACAAGCCACACCATGATTATAACAACCACAACCGCGGTATAACAACCGACCATGATTATAACAACCGACCATGATTATAACAACCACGACCATGATTATAACACCTACGACCGCCGATTACGCAACAACCCGCGACAATGATTATATCGCCACGACCATGATTATAACAACCGACCATGATTATAACAACTACGATCATGATTATAACAACCACGACAATGATTATATCAACCACGAATAAAATCAAGCCGACCACAATTATGACATCCACGATCACGATTACCTGCTAACCCGACCATGATTGTACAACCACTACCATGACTATTACAACGCGACCATGATTATAACACCTACGACCATGATTATACTAACCACGACCATGATTACATAACAACCACTACCGCGACTATTACTACCACGACCGCGTTATAACAACCACGACAATGATTGTAACAACCGGCTATAATGCTTAACCACGACCGCCAGTTATGACATCACGACCGCGGTTATAACAACCAGACCATGATTATAACAACCGCGACCATGATTATAATAACCACAATCATAATTATAACAACCACGACCATGATTATATCAGCCACTACCATGATATTACAACCACGACCGCCGATTATAACACCTACGACCATGATTATATAACCCGACCATGATTATAACAACCACAATGATATTCTTCGCCAGTTATAACAACCACAGTCATGATTATATCAACCGACTAAGATTATAACGAAAAACCACGACCATGATTATAACAACCACGACAATGATTATATCTCGACCATGATTATAACACCTACATTTATAATCGCAAACCACGAGCTTGATCATAACCGACGATGATTATAACAACCGACAATGATTATAACAACCACGAATATGAATATAACAACCACGAT
>NW_024744839.1:11764178-11813816 GCF_018991925.1 Homarus americanus | reverse complement strand
GTCGTGGTTGTTATAATCATAGTAGTGGTTGTTATAATGATGGTCGTCGGTGATATAATCATAGTCACGGTTGTTATGATCATTGTTGTGGTTGTTATAATCATGGTCGTTGTTGTTATAATCATGGTCGTGGTTGTTATAATCTTGGTCGTGGTTGATATAATCATGGTCCTGGTTGTTATAATCATGGTCGTGGTTATGATCATAGTCGTGGGTGTTATAATCATGGTCGTGGTTGTTATAATCATGATCGTGGTTGTTATAATCATGGTTGTGGTTATGATCATAGTCGTGGTTGATATAATCATGGTCGTGGTTATGATCATAGTCGTGGTTGTTATAATCATGGTGTGGTTGTTATAATCATTGTCGTGGTTTTTATAATCGTGGTCGTTGTTGTTATAATTATGGTCGTGGCTATGATCATAGTCGTTGTTATTATAATCATGGTCGTGGTTGTTATAATCATGGTCGTGGTTGTTATAATTATGGACATGGTTTCTGTAATCATGGCAGTGGGTGTTATATTTAAGGTCGTGGCTATGGTCATGGTCGTGGTTGTTATAATCGTGCTCGTGGTTGTTATAATCATTGTCGTGGTTGTTCTAATCACGGCCGTGGTTTCTACAATCATGGTCGTCGTTGTTATAATCATGGTCGTGGTTGCTATAATTATGGTCGTGGTTGCTAGAATCATGGTCGTGGTTATGATCATAGTCGTGGTAGTTATAATCATAGTGTAGTTGTTATAATCATGGTCGTTGTTGTTATAATCATGGTGTGGTTGTTATAATCATGGTCGTGGTTTTTATAATCATGGTCGTGGTTGTTATAATCATGGTCGTGGTTGTTATAATCATGGTTGTGATTGTTATAATCATGGTCGTGGTTGTTATACTCATCGTCATGGTTGTTATAATCATGGTCGTGGTTATGATCAAAGTCGTGGTTGTTATAATCATATTCGTGGGTGTTATAATCATCGTAGTGGTTGTTATAATCATGGTTGTCGGTGATATAATCATAGTCGTAGTTGTTATAATCATAGTCGTGGTTTATATAATCATGGTCGTTGTTATTATAATTATGGTCGTGGCTATGATCATAGTCGTGGTTGTTATAATTATCGTCGTGGCTATGATCGTAGTCGTGGTTGTTATAATCATGGTCGTGGTTGTTATAATCATGGTCCTGGTTTCTATAATCATGGTCGTGGGTGTTATAATTATGGTCGTGGCTATGATCATAGTCATAGTGGTTATAATCATGGTCGTGGTTGTTAGAATCATGGTCGTGGTTATGATCATAGTCGTGATAGTTATAATCATGGTCGTTGTTGTTATAATTATGGTCGTGGCTATGATCATAGTCGTGGTTCAGTATAGTCATGTTCATGGTTATGATCATAGTCATTGGTAGTTATAATCATGGTGTAGTTATTTATAATCATAGTCTTCGTGGTTTTTTATAATCAATGGTCGTTGTTTTCCATAATTATGGTAAGTGGCTATTATCAGAGTCGTGGTTGTTATAATCGCCAGATGCGTGAACTTGTTATAATCAGATCGTGGTTTCTATAATGATGATGCGTGGGTGTTATAATTATGAATTAGAGGCTATGATCACAGTTCACGTTGTTATAATCATGGTCGTGGTTGTTATAATCAGAGATTTCAAGTGATTTGTAATAATCATGGTGGGGTAGTTGTTATAATCATGGCCGTGGTTTCTACAATCATGGTCGTGGTTGTTATAATCATGAATTAAATGGTTGCTATAATCATGGTCGTGGATGTTAGAATCATGGTGGTAGATTTATGATCATAGTCATAGTGATTATAATCATGAATTGTGGATGTTTATAATCTTGGTTGTGTTTATTTATAATCGCTGGTCGTAGTTTATTACTCGTCTTGGTCAATGGATTTATTTATAAGCATGGTCGTGGTTGT
This sequence comes from Homarus americanus, assembly GCF_018991925.1. Lineage (NCBI taxonomy): Eukaryota > Metazoa > Arthropoda > Malacostraca > Decapoda > Nephropidae > Homarus > Homarus americanus. Next base: position 11,811,864 of record NW_024744839.1, on the reverse strand, counting down.
TATAATCATAATTAGTGGTTGTTATAATCATGATCGTGGATTTGTTATAATCGTAGTTTATTGGTTATAATCATGGTCGTGGTTGTTATAATCATGGTAGTAGTTATGATCATAGTGCATTGGTTGTTATAATAACAGATGGCAGTTTGTTATAATCTATGGTCGTGGTTGTTATAACTTTATGGATTTGTGGTTGTTATTTATAGTATGGTCGTGGTTGTTGTAATCATGGTCGTGGGTGATATAATCATGGTCGTGGTTGTTGTAATCATAGTCGTGGTTGTTATAATCATGGCCCGTGGTTTTATAATCATGGTCGTGGTTATGATCATAGTGTTGTTTGTTATATTCATGTTCTTGGTTGTTATAATCATGGTTGTGATTATAATGATCATGGTCGTGGTTGTTATAATCTTGGTCGTGATTGATATAATCATGGTCGTGGTTGTTATAATCATGGTCGTGGTTATGATCATAGTCGTGGGTGTTATAATCATGGTCGTGGATGTTATAATCATGATCGTGGTTGTTATAATCATGGTTGTGGTTATGATCATAGTCGTGGTTGTTATAATCATGGTCGTGGTTATGATCATAGTCGTGGTTGTTATAATCATGGTGTGGTTGTTATAATCATGGTCGTGGTTGCTATAATCATGGTCGTGGTTGTAAGAATCATGGTCGTGGTTATGATCATAGTCGTGGTTGTTATGATGGTCGTGGTTGTTAAAATCATGGTTGTCATTCTGATCATGCCCGTGGTTTATGATCATTGTCGTAGGTGTTATAATCATGGTTGTGGGTGATATAATCATAGTCGTAGTTGTTATAATCATAGTCCTGTTTGTTGTAATCATGGTCTTAGTTGTTATAATCATAGTCGTGGTATCTATAATCATGGTCGTTGTTGTTATAATTATGGTCGTGGCTAAGATCATAGTCGTGGTGGTTATAATCATGGTCATGGTTGTTAGAATTATGGTCGTGGTTATGATCATAGTCGTGATAGTTATAATCATTGTCGTTGTTGTTATAATTATGGTCGTGGCTATGATCATAGTCGTGGTTGTTATAATCATGGTCGTGGTTCTTATAATCAAGTTCGTGGTTGTTTTAATCATGGTCGTGGTTATGATCATAGTCGTGTTAGTTATAATCATGGTGTGTTTGCTATAATCATAGTCGTGGTTTCTATAATCATGGTCGTTGTTCTTATAATTATGGTCGTGGCTATGATCCTAGTCATCGTTGTTATGATCATGGTCGTGGTTGTTATAATCATGGTTGTGGTTGTTATAAACATGGTCGTGGTTATGATCAAAGTCGTGGTTGTTATAATCATGGTCGTGGTTATTATCATAGTCTTGGTTGTTATAATCATGGTTGTTGTTATGATCATATTCGTGGTTGTTATGATCATGGTCATGGTTATGATCATAGTCGTGGTTGTTATAATCATGGTGTGGTTGTTATAATCATGGTCGTGGTTGATATAACATGGTCGTGGTTATGATCATGCCCGTGGTTTATTATCATAGTCGTAGATGTTATAATCAAGGTCGTGGGTGATATAATCATAGTCATAGTTGTTATAATCATAGTCGTTTTTGTTATAATCATGGTCGTAGTTGTTATAATCATAGTCGTGGTTTTTATAATCATGGTCGTTGTTGCTATAATTATGGTCGTGGCTATGATCATAGTCTTGGTGGTTATAATCATGGTCGTGGTTGTTAGAATCATGGTCGTGGTTATGATCATAGTCGTGATAGTTATAATCACGGTGTGGTTTTTATAATCATGGTCGTTGTTGTTATAATTATGGTCGTGGCTATGATCATAGTCGTGGTTGTTATAGTCATGGTCGTGGTTATGATCATAGTCCTGGTAGTTATAATCATGGTGTAGTTGTTATAATCATAGTCGTGGTTTTTATAATCAATGGTCGTTATTGTCATAATTATGGTCGTGGCTATTATCAGAGTTGTGGTTGTTATAATCATGGTCGTGGTTGTTATAATCATGGTTGTGGTTTCTATAATCATGGTCGTGGGTGTTATAATTATGGTCGTGGCTATGATCACAGTTGTGGTTTTTATAATCATGGTCGTTGTTGTTATAATTATGGTCGTGGCTATGATCATAGTCGTGGTTGTTATAGTCATGGTCGTGGTTATGATCATAGTCCTGGTAGTTATAATCATGGTGTAGTTGTTATAATCATAGTCGTGGTTTTTATAATCAATGGTCGTTATTGTCATAATTATGGTCGTGGCTATTATCAGAGTTGTGGTTGTTATAATCATGGTCGTGGTTGTTATAATCATGGTCGTGGTTTCTACAATCATGGTCGTGGTTGTTATAATCATGGCGGTAGTTTCTACAATCATGGTCGTGGTTGTTATAATCATGGACGTGGTTGCTATAATCATGGCCGTGGTTGTTAGAATCATGGTCGTGGTTATGATCATAGTCCTGGTAGTTATAATCATGGTGTGGTTGTTATAATCTTGGTTGTGGTTGTTATAATCATGGTCGCGATTGTTATAATCTTGGTCGTGGTTGTTATAATCATGGTCGTGGTTGTTATAATCATGGTCGTGGTTATGATCATAGTCGTGGGTGTTATAATCATGGTCGTGGTTGTTATAATCAAGATCGTGGTTGTTTTAATCATGGTTGTGGTTATGATCATAGTCGTGGTTGTTATAATCATGGTCGTAGTTATGATCATAGTCGTGGTTGTTATAATCATGGTGTGGTTGTTATAATCATGGTCGTGGTTGTTATAACATGGTTGTGGTTGTTATAATTATGGTCGTGGTTGTTATAATCATGGTCGTGGGTGATATAATCATGGTCGTGGTTGTTGTAATCATAGTCGTGGTTGTTATGATCATGGCCGTGGTTTTATAATCATGGTCGTGGTTATGATCATAGTGTTGTTTGTTATATTCATGGTCTTGGTTGTTATAATCATGGTTGTGCTTGTAATGATCATGGTCGTGGTTGTTATAATCATAGTAGTGGTTGTTATATTGATGGTCGTCGGTGATATAATCATAGTCACGGTTGTTATGATCATTGTTGTGGTTGTTAAAATCATGGTCGTGGTTGTTATAATCATGGTCGTGGTTGTTATAATCTTGGTCGTGGTTGATATAATCATGGTCGTGGTTGTTTATAATCATGGTCGTGGTTATGATCATAGTCGTGGGTGTTATAATCATGGTCGTGGTTGTCATAATCGTGATCGTGGTTGTTATAATCATGGTTGTGGTTATGATCATAGTCGTGGTTGTTATAATCATGGTCGTGGTTATGATCATAGTCGTGGTTGTAATAATCATGGTGTGGTTGTTATAATCATGGTCCTGGATGTTATAACATGGTTGTGGTTGTTATAATCATGGTCGTTGTTGTTATAATCATGGTCGTGGTTGGTTGGTTATAATCATGGTCGTGGTTGTTATAATCATGGTCGTGGTTGTAAGAATCATGGTCGTGGTTATGATCATAGTCGTGGTTGTTATGATGGTCGTGGTTGTTATAATCATGGTTGTCGTTATGATCATGCCCGTGGTTTATGATCATAGTCGTAGGTGTTATAATCATGGTTATGGGTGATATAATCATAGTCGTAGTTGTTATAATCATAGTCCTGTTTGTTGTAATCATGGTCTTAGTTTTTTTAATCATAGTCGTGGTTTCTATAATCATGGTCGTTGTTGTTATAATTATGGTCGTGGCTAAGACCTTAGTCGTGGTGGTTATAATCATGGTCGTGGTTGTTAGAATCATTGTCGTGGTTATGATCATAGTCGTGATAGTTATAATCATGGTCGTTGTTGTTATGATTATGGTCGTGGCTATGATCATAGTCGTGGTTGTTATAATCATGGTCGTGGTTGTTATAATCAAGTTCGTGGTTGTTTTAATCATGGTCGTGGTTGTTATAATAATGGTCGTGGTTTCTACAATCATGGTCGTGGTTGTTATAATCAAGGTCGTGGTTGTGATAATCATGGTCGTGGTTGTTAGAATCATGGTCGTGGTTATGATCATAGTCGTGTTAGTTATAATCATGGTGTGTTTGCTATAATTATAGTCGTGGTTTTTATAATCATGGTCGTTGTTGTTATAATTATGGTCGTGGCTATGATCCTAGTCGTCGTTGTTGTAATCATGGTCGTGGTTGTTATAATCATGGTCGTGGTTGTTATAATAATGCTCGTGGTTTCGATAATCATGGTAGTGGGTGTTATGATCATGGTCTTGGTTGTTATAATCATGGTTGTGGTTGTTATAAACATGGTCGTGGTTATGATAAAAGTAGTGGTTGTTATAATCATGGTCGTGGTTATTATCATAGTCGTGGTTGTTATAATCATGGTTGTGGTTATGATCATATTCGTGATTGTTATGATCATGGTGATGGTTATGATCATAGTCGTGGCTGTTATAATCATGGTGTGGTTGTTATAATCATGGTCGTGGTTGATATAACATGGTTGTGGTTGTTATAATCATGAGCGTGGTTGTTATAATCATGGTCGTGGCTGATATAATCATGGTCGTGGTTGTTATAATTATAGTCGTGGTTGTTATAATCATTGCCGTGGTTGTTGTAATCATGGACGTGGTTATGATCATAGTCGTGATAGTTATAATCATTGCCGTTGTTGTTATAATCATGTTCGTGGTTGTTATAATCATGGTCGTGGTTGTTATAGTCATGGTCGTGGTTTCTACAATCATGATCGTGGTTGTTATCATCATTGTCGTGGTTGTTATAATCATGGTCGTGGTTGTTAGAATCATGGTCATGGTTATGATCATAGTCGTGGTAGTTATAATCATGGTGAGTTTGTTATAGTCATGGTCGTGGTTGTTATAATCATGGTCGTGGTTGTTATAATCATGGTAGTGGTTGTTATAAACATGGTTGTGGTTGTTATAATCATGGTCGTGGTTGTTATAATCATGGTCGTGGTTTCTACAAACATTGTCGTGGTTGTTATAATCATGGTCGTTGTTGTTGTAATTATGGTCGTGGCTATGATCATATTTGTGGTTGTTATAATCATGGTCGTGGTTGTTATAATCATGTTCGTGGTTGTTATAACTGGCGGTTGTGTTATAACTGGCGTACGGTTTCGCCAACTGGGCGGTCGTGGTTGTTATGATCATAGTCGTGATAACTATAATCATGGTCGTTGTTGTTATAATTATGGTCGTGGCTATGATCATAGTCGTGGTTGTGATAATCATAGTCGTTGTTGTTATAATCATGTTCGTGGTTGTTATAATCATGGTCGTGGTTGTTATAATCATGGTCGTGGTTGTTATAATCATGGTCGTGGTTATGATCATAGTCGTGGGTGTTATAATCATGGTCGTGGTTGTTATAATCATGGTCGTGGCGTATAATCAGCGACCGTGGCTGTTATAATCATGGCTGTGGTTGCGACTCTCACAGTCGTGGTTGTTATAATCATATCGTGGTTATGACTTCATAGCCGTGGTTGTTATAATCATGGCCGTGGTTTTATAATCATGGTCGTGGTTATGATCATAGTCTTGATTGTTATATTCATGGTCTTGGTTGTCATAATCATGGTTGTGCTTGTAATGATCATGGTCGTGGTTGTTATAATCTTGGTCGTGGTTGTTATAATCATGGTCGTGGTTGTTATAATCATGGTCATGGTTATGATCATAGTCGTGGGTGTTATAATCATGGTCGTGGTTGTTATAATCATGATCGTGGTTGTTATAATCATGGTTGTGGTTATGATCATAGTCGTGGTTGTTATAATCATGGTGTGGTTGTTATAATCATGGTCCTGGTTGTTGTAACATGGTTGTGGTTGTTATAATCATGGTCGTTGTTGTTATAATCATGATCGTGGTTTCTACAATCATGATCGTGGTTTCTACAATCATGGTCGTGGTTGTTATAATCATGGTCGTGGTTGCTATAATCATGGTCGTGGTTGTAAGAATCATGGTCGTGGTTATGATCATAGTCATGGTTGTTATGAGGGTCGTGGTTGTTATAATCATGGTTGCCGTTATAATCATGCCCGTGGTTTACGATCATAGTCGTAGGTGATATAATCATGGTTGTGGGTGATATAATCATAGCCGTAGTTGATATAATCAAAGTCCTGTTTGCTATAATCATGGTCTTAGTTGTTATAATCATAGTCGTGGTTTCTATAATCATGGTCGTTGTTGTTATAATTATGGTCGTGGCTAAGATCATAGTCGTGGTGGTTATAATCATGGTCGTGGTTGTTAGAATCATGGTCGTGGCTATGATCATAGTCGTGATAGTTATAATCATGGTCGTTGTTGTTATAATTATGGTCGTAGCTATGATCATAGTCGTGGTTGTTATAATCATGGTCGTGCTTGTTATAATCAAGTTCGTGGTTGTTTTAATCATGGTCGTGGTTGTTATAATCATGGTAGTGGTTTCTACAATCATGGTCGGGGTTGTTATAATCATGGTCGTGGTTGTTATAATCATGGTCGTGGTTGTTATAATAATGCTCGTGGTTTCTATAAACATGGTAGTGGGTGTTATGATCATGGTAGTGGTTCTTATAATCATGGTTGTGGTTTTTATACACATGGTCGTGATTATGATATAAGTCGTGGTTGTTATAATCATGGTCGTGGTTATTATCATAGTCGTGGTTGTTATAATCATGGTTGTGGTTATAATCATAGTCATTGTTGTTATGATCATGGTCATGGATTTGATCATAGTCGTGGTTGTTATAATCATGGTGTGGGTGTTATAATCATGGTCGTTGTTGATATAACATGGTTGTGGTTGTTATAATCATGGTCGTGGTTTTTATAATCATGGTCGTGGTTATGATCAAAGTCGTGATTGTTATAATCATGGTTGTGATTGTTATAATCATGGTCGTGGTTGTAATAATCATCGTCGAGGTTGTTATAACCATGGTCGTGGTTATGATCAAAATCGTGGTTGTTATAATTATGGTCGTGGCTATGATCATAGTCTTGGTTGTTATAATCATGGTCTAGGTTTTTATAATCATGGTTGTGTTTGTTATAATCATGGTCGTGGTTATTATAATCATTGTCGTGGTTTCTACAATCATGGTCGTGGTTGTTATAATCATGGTTGTGGTTGTTATAATTATGGTCTAGGTTGTTAGAGTCATGGTAGAGGTTATGATCATAGTCGTGTAGTTATAATCATGGTCGTTGTTGTTATAATGATGGTCGTGGTTGTATAATCGTTGTCGTGGTTGTTATAATCATGGTTGTCGTTATAATCATGCCCGTGGTTTATGATCATAGTCGTAGGTGTTATAATCATGGTCGTGGGTGATATAATCATAGTCGTAGTTGTTATAATCATAGTCGTGTTTGTTATAATCATGGTGTTAGTTGTTATAATCATAGTCGTGGTTTCTATAATTATGGCCGTTGTTGTTATAATTATGGTCGTGGCTATGATCATAGTCGTGGTGGTTATAATCATGGTCGTGGTTGTTAGAATCATGGTCGTGGTTTGATCATAGTCGTGATAGTTATAATCATGTTCGTGGTTGTTATAATCATGGTCGTGGTTGTTATAGTCATGGTCGTGGTATCTACAATCATAGTTGTGGTTGTTATCATCATTGTCGTGGTTGTTATAATCATGGTCGTGGTTGTTAGAATCATGGTCGTAGTTATGATCATATTCGTGGTAGTTATAATCATAGTGAGGTGGTTATAATCATGGTCGTGGTTGTTATAATCTTGGTCGTGGTTGTTATAATCATTGTAGTGGTTGTTATAATCATGGTTGTGGTTGTTATAATCATGGTCGTGGTTGTTATAAACATGGTCGTGGTTTCTACAATCATGATCGTGGTTGTTATAATTATGGTCGTGGTTGTTATAATCATGGTCGTGGTTTCTATAATCATGGTCGTGGTTATGATCATAGTCGTGGTAGATATAATCATGGTGTGGTTGTTATAATTATGGTCGTGGTTGTTATAATCATGGTCGTGGTTTCTATAATCATGGTCGTGGTTATGATCATAGTCGTGGTAGTTATAATCATGGTGTGGTTGTTATAATCATAGTCGTGGTTTTTATAATCGTGGTCGTTGTTGTTATAATTATGGTCGTGGCTATGATCATAGTCGTGGTTGTTATAATCATGGTTGTGGTTGTTATAATCATGGTCGTGGTTTCTACAATCATGATCGTGGTTGTTATAATCATGGTCGTGGTTATGATCATAGTCGTTTTAGTTATAATCATGGTGTGGATGTTATAATCATAGTCGTTGTTTTTATAATCGTGGTCGTTGTTGTTTTAATTATGCTCGTGGCTATGATCATAGTTGTTGTTGATATAATCATGGTCGTGGTTGTTATAATTATGGTCGTGGTTGTTATAAGAATGGTCGTGGTTTCTATAATCATGGTTGTGGGTGTTATAATTATGGTCGTGGCTCTGATCATAGTTGTGGTTGTTATAATCATGGTCGTGGTTGTTATAATCATGTTCGTGGTTGCTATAATCATGGTCGTGGTTGTTATATTCATGGCCGTGGTTGCTATAATCATGGTCGTGGCTGTTAGAATCATGGTCGTGGTTATTATAATCTTGGTCGTGGTTGTTATAATCATGGTCGTGGTTATGATCATAGTCATGGTAGTTTAATCATGGTCGTTGTTGTTATAATTATCGTCGTGGCTGTGATCATAGTCGTGGTTGTTATAATGATGGTCGTGGTTGTTATAATTATGGTCGTGGTTGTTATAATCATGGTCGTGGTTGTTATAATCATGGTCGTGGTTGTTATAATCATGGTCGTGATTATGATCATGCCCGTGGTTTATGATCATAGTCGTAGGTGTTATAATCATGGTCGTGGGTGATATAATCATAGTCGTAGTTGTTATAATCATAGTCGTGTTTGTTAGAATCATGGTTGTATGTGTTATAATCATAGTCGTGGTTATTATAATCATGGTCGTTGTTGTTAAAATTATGGTCGTGGCAATCATCATAGTCGTGGTGGTTATAATCATGGTCGTGGTTGTTAGAATCATGGTCGTGGTTATGATCATAGTCGTGATAATTATAATCATGGTCGTTGTTGTTATAATTATGGTCGTGGCTATGATCATAGTCGTGGTTGTTATAATCATGGTCGTTGTTGTTATAATCATGTTCGTGGTTGTTATAATCAAGTCGTGGGTGTTATAATTATGGTCGTGGCTATGATCATAGTTGTGGTTCTTATAATCATGGTCGTGGTTATAGTCATAGTCATGGTTGTAATTGTTATAATCATGGTCGTGGTTGTTATAATCATAGTCGTGGTTGTTATAATCATGGTCGTGGTTATCATAATCATGGTCGTGGTTGTTATAATCATGGTTGTGGTTATGATCAGAGTCGTGGTTGTTATATTTATTGTCGTGGTTGTTATAATCATGGTCGTAGTTCTTATAGTCATGGTCCTCGATGTTATAATCATGGTCGTGGAAGTTGAAATCATAAAAGTGGTTGTCATAATCATGGTCGTCGGTGAAATAATCACAGTCGTGGTTGTTATAATCGTGGTAGTGGTTGTTATAATCATGGTCGTGGTTGTTATAATCATGGTCGTGGTTGTTATAATCATGGTTGTGGTTGTTATAATTATTGTCGTGGATGTTATAATCATGGAAGTGGTTGTGATAATCATGGTAGTGGTTGTTATAATCATGGTCGTGGATGATATAATCATAGTCGTGGATGTTTTAATCATGGTCGTCGTTGTTATAATCATTGTCGTGGTTGTTATAATCATGGTCGTGGTTGTTATAATCATGGTCGTGGTTGTTATAATCATGGTCGTGGTTGTTATAATCATGGTCGTCGTTGTTATAATCATAGTCGTGGGTGATATAATCATAGTCGTCGTTGTTATAATCATGGGCGTAGTTGTTATAATCATGGTCGTGGATGTTATAATCATGGGCGTAGTTGTTATAATCATGGTCGTGGTTGTTATAATCATGGTAGAGGTTGCTATAATCAAGGTCGTGGATTATATAATCATAGTCTTGGATGTTTTAATCATGGTCGTCGTTGTTATAATCATGGTCGTGGTTGTTTTAATCATGGTCGTCGTTATGATCATAGTCATGGTTGTTATAATCATGGTCGTGGTTGTTATAATCATGGTCGTGGTTGTTAAATCATAGTCGTGGTTGTTAAAATCATTTTTCGTGGTTATGATCATAGTCGTGGTAGTTATAATAATGGTCGTTGTTGTTATAATCATGGTCTTGGCTGTTATAATCATGGTCGTGGTTGTTATAATCACGGTCGTGGTTATTATAATCATGGTCGTCGTTGTTATAATCATGGTCGTGGTTGTTATAACCATGGTCGTGGTTGTCATAATCATGTTCGTGGTTATTATAATCATGGTCGTGGTTGTTATAATCATGGTCGTGGTTGTTATAATCATGGTCGTGTTATGATCCTGCTCGTCGTTAATGATTATAGCCGTAGGTGTTACAATCATGGTCTTGGGTGATATAATCAAAGTCGTGGTTGTTATAATCATAGTCGTGGTTTTTATAATCATGGTTGTAATTGTTATAATCATGGTCGTGGTTGTTATAATCATAGTCGTGGTTGTTATAATCATGGTCGTGGTTATTATAATCATGGTCGTGGTTGTTATAATCATGGTCGTGGTTATGATCATAGTCTTGGTTGTTATATTTATTGTCGTGGTTGTTATAATCATGGTCGTAGTTCTTATAATCATGGTCCTGGATGTTATAATCATGGGCGTGGTTATTATATTCATGGTCGTGGTTGTTATAATCATGGTCGTGGTTGTTATAATTATGGTCGTGGGTGTTATAATCATGGTCGTGGTTCTTATAATCGTGGTCGTGGTTGTTATAATCATGGTCGTCGTTGTTATAATCATAGTCGTGGGTGATATAATACCAGTCGTGGTTGTTATAATCATGGTCGTGGTTGTTATAATCATGGTCGTCGTTATGATCATAGTTATTGGTTGTTATAATCAAGGGCGTGGTTGTTGTAATCATGGTCGTGTTTGTTATAATCATAGTAGTGGTTGTTATATTCATGGTCCTGGTTGTTAAAATCATGGTCGTGGTTGTTTTGATCATGGTCGTGGTTTTGATCATTGTCGTGGTTGTTATAATCATGGGCGTGGTTGTTATAATCATGGTCGTGGTTGTTATGATGGTCGTGGTTGTTGGCTTCATGGTCGTGGGTGTTATAATTTGGTCGTGGTTGTGGTAATCGTGGTCGTGGTCGTGTTTTATATCGTGGTCGTGGTTGTTTTAATCAATGGCGGTCGTCGTTGTTATAATCATGGTCGTGCTGCTGGCGGAATAATGTTCTGGTAGTTATAATCATGGTCGTGGCTGTATAATCATGGTCGTGGTTGTTATAATCATAGTCGTGGTTGTTGTAATCATAGTCGTGGTAGTTATAATCATAGTCGTGGCTGTATAATCATGGTCGTGGTTGTTATAATCATAGTCGTTGGTGTTATAATCATGGAAGTGGTTGTTTTATTCATGGTCGTGGGTGTTATAATCATGGTCGTGGTTGTTATAATCGTGGTCGTAGTAGTTATAATCATGGTCGTCGTCGTTATAATCATAGTCGTTGCTGGTATAATCATGGTCGTGGTTGTTGTAATCATAGTCGTGGTTGTTATAATCATTGTCGTGGTTGTTATAATCATGGTCGTGGTTGTTATAAAAAAGTCGTAGTTGTTATAATCATGGGCGTGGTTTTTATAATCAAGGCCGTGGTTGTTATAATCATGGTCGTGGTTATTATAATCCTTGTCGGTGTTGTTATATTCATGGTCGTTGTTGTTATAATCATGGTCGTGGTTGTTATAATAATGTTCGTTGTTGTCATAATCATGGTCCTGGATGTTATAATCATGGTCGTGGTTGTTAAAATCATAGTCGTGGTTGTTATAATCATGGTCGTGGTTGTAATAATCATAGTCGGTGTTGTAATAGTCATGGTAGTGGTTGTTATAATCATGGTCGTTGTTGTTATAATCATGGTCGTGGTTGTAATAATAATGTTCGTTGTTGTCATAATCAGGGCCCTGGATGTTATAATCATGGTCGTGGTTGTTATAATCATGGTCGTGGTTGTAATAGTCATGGTCATGGTTGTTATAATCATATTCGTGGTTGTTATAATTATGGTCATGGTTGTTGTAATCATGGTTGTGGTTGTTATAATTATGGTCGTGGTTATGATTGCGCTTGTGGTTTATGATTACAGTCGAAGGTGTTATAATCATGGTCGTGGGTGATATAATCATAGTCGTGGTTGTTATAATCATGGCCGTGGTTGATACAATCATAGTCGTGGTTGTTATAATCATGGTCGTCTTTATTATAATCATGGTCGTGGGTTATAATCATGGGCGTGGTTGTTATAATCATGGTCGTGGTTGTTATAATCATGATCGTGGCTGTTATAATCATGGTCCTTGGTGTTAAAATAATGGTCGTGGTTATGATTATAGTCGTGTTTGTTATTATCATGGTCGTGGTTGTTATAATCATGGTCGTGGTTGTAATAGTCCTGGTAGTTGTTGTTATAATCATGGTCGTGGATGTTATAATCTTGGTCGTGGATGTTATAATCATGGTCGTCGTTGTTATAATAATGTTCGTGATTGTTTTAATCATGGTCGTGGGTGTGTTAATCATGGTCGTGGTTGTTATAATCGTGGTGGTGGTTGTTATAATCATGGTCGTCGTTGTTATAATCATAGTCGTGGGTGATATAATCCTAGTCGTGGTTTTTATAATCATGGTCGTGGTTGTTATAATCATCGTCGTCGTTATGATCATAGTTATGGTTGTTATAATCATGGGCGTGGTTGTTGTAATCATGGTCGTAGTTGTTATAATCATGGTAGTGGTTGTTATAATCATGATCGTGGTTGTTATAATCATGGTCGTGGTTGTTTTGATCATGGTCGTGGTTTTGATCATTGTCGGGGTTGTTATAATCAATAATCATGGGCGTGGTTGTTATAATCATGGTTGTGGTTGTTATAATCATGGTCGTGGTTATTCTATTCATGGTCGTGGTTGTTATAATCACGGTCGTGGTTGTTATAATTTTGGTCGTGGTTGTTATAATCATGGTCGTGGGTGTTATAATCATGGCTGCTTGTTTTTAATCGTAATGTGGTTGTTTTAATTGCGTATCGTCAGCGCATATAATCAGGCCGTGGGTGATATAATCAGTAGTCGTGTTGTTATAAATCATGTCGTGGTTGTTATAACTGGGCGGTCGTGGTTGCTATAATAATGTTCTGCAGTTATAATCATGGTCGTGGCCAAAGTAATCATGGTCGTGGTTGTTATAATCATAGTCGTGGTTGTTATAAACGCGTCGCTATATAATCATGGTCGGGTTGTTATAACTGCTGGTCGGTTGTTATAATCATGGTCGTCGTTATAATCATATCGTGGGTGAAGGGCGAATCATAGTCGTCGCGGTTTTCAACTGGCGGGCGAAGGTTATAATCATGGTCGGGTTGTTATAAACTGGCGGGCGTAGTTGTTATAATCATGGTCGTGGTTGTTATAATCATGGTAGAGGTTGTTATAATCAAGGTCGTGGATTATATAATCATAGTCTTGGATGTTTTAATCATGGTCGTCGTTGTTATAATCATGGTCGTGGTTGTTTTAATCATGGTCGTCGTTATGATCATAGTCATGGTTGTTATAATCTTTGGCGTGTTTGTTATAATCATGGTCGTGGTTGTTATAATCATGGTAGTGGTTGTTAAAATCATGGTTGTGGTTGTTATAATCATGGTAGTGGTTGTTATGATCATGGTCGTGGTTTAGATCATTGTCGTGGTTGTTATAATCATGGTCGTGATTGTTATAATCATGGTCGTGGTTATTATAATCATGTTTGTGGTTGTTATAATCATGGTCGTGGGTGTTATAATCATGGTCGTGGTTGTTATAATCATGGTCGTGGGTGTTATAATCATGGTCGTCGTTGTTATAATCGTGGTCGTGGTTGTTATAATCATGGTCGTCGTTGTTATAATCATGGTCGTGGTTATGATCCTGCTCGTCGTTAATGATTATAGCCGTAGGTGTTACAATCATGGTCTTGGGTGATATAATCAAAGTCGTGGTTGTTATAATCATAGTCGTGGTTTTTATAATCATGGTTGTAATTGTTATAATCATGGTCGTGGTTGTTATAATCATAGTCGTGGTTGTTATAATCATGGTCGTGGTTATTATAATCATGGTCGTGGTTGTTATAATCATGGTCGTGGTTATGATCATAGTCTTGGTTGTTATATTTATTGTCGTGGTTGTTATAATCATGGTCGTAGTTCTTATAATCATGGTCCTGGATGTTATAATCATGGGCGTGGTTATTATATTCATGGTCGTGGTTGTTATAATCATGGTCGTGGTTGTTATAATTATGGTCGTGGGTGTTATAATCATGGTCGTGGTTCTTATAATCGTGGTCGTGGTTGTTATAACTGGCGGTCGTCGTTGTTAGCGAATCATAGTCGCGGGTGATATAACTTATCGTGGTTGTTATAATCATGGTCGTGGTTGTTATAATCATGGTCGTCGTTATGATCAAGAAGCGCGGTTAACCATGGGCGTGGTTGTTGTAATCTGGTCGTGGTTGTTATAACTGCGGTAGTGGTTGTTATAATCATGGTCGTGGTTGTTATAATCGTGGTCGGTTGGTTTGATCATGGTCGTGGTTTTGATCATTGTCGTGGTTGTTATAATCATGGTCGTGGTGTTATAATCATGGTCTGGTTGTTATAATCATGGTCGTGGTTATTATATTCATGGTCGTAGTTGTTATAATCACGGTCGGGTGTTATAATTATGGTCGTGGTTGTTATAACTGGCGGGTGTGTTATAATCATGGTCGTGGTTGTTTTAATAGTGGTCGTGGTTGTTTTAATCATGGTCGTCGTTGTTATAATCATGGTCGTGGGTGTTATAATCCGTGGTCGTGGTTGTTTTAATCGTGGTCGTGGTTGTTTTAATCATGGTCGTCGTTGTTATAATCATGGTCGTGGTTGCTATAATAATGTTCTGTAGTTATAATCATGGTCGTGGCTAATCATGGTCGTGGTTGTTATAATCATAGTCGGTTGTTGTAATCATAGTCGTGGTAGTTATAATCATAGTCGTGGCTGTATAATCATGGTCGTGGTTGTTATAATCATAGTCGTTGGTGTTATAATCTGGAAGTGGTTGTTTTATTCATGGTCGTGGGTATAATAACTGGCGGTCGTATAATCGTGGTCGGTAGTTATAATCATGGTCGTCGTCGTTATAATCATAGTCGTTGCTGGTATAATCATGGTCGTGTTGTTAATCATAGTCTGGTTGTTATAATCATTGTCGGTTGTTATAATCACGGTCGTGGTTGTTATAAAAAGTCGAGTTGTTATAATCATGCGTGGTTTTTATAATCAAGGCCGTGGTTGTTATAATCATGGTCGTGGTTATTATAATCATTGTCGGTGTTGTTATAATCATGGTCGTTGTTGTTATAATCATGGTCGTGGTTGTTATAATAATGTTCGTTGTTGTCATCAATCATGGTCCTGGATGTTATAATCATGGTCGTGGTTGTTAAAATCATAGTCGTGGTTGTTATAATCATGGTCGTGGTTGTAATAATCATAGTCGGTGTTGTAATAGTCGCGGTAGTGGTTGTTATAATCATGGTCGTTGTTGTTATAATCATGGTGTGGTTGTTATAATAATGTTCGTTGTTGTCATAATCAGGGCCCCTGATGTTATAATCATGGTCGTGGTTGTTATAACTGGTCGTGGTTGTAATAGTCATGGTCATGGTTGTTATAATCATATTCGTGGTTGTTATAATTATGGTCATGGTTTTGTAATCATGGTTGTGGTTGTTATAATTATGGTCGTGGTTATGATCACGCTTTAGGTTTGACTACAGTGTAGGTGTTATAATCATGGTCGGGTGATATAATCATAGTCGTTGTTATAATCATGGCCGTGGTTGATACAATCATAGTCGTGGTTGTTATAACTGGGCGGTCTTTATTATAACGGTCGTGGTTGTTAAATCGTGGGCGTGGTTGATAATCATGGTTGGTTTTATAACTCGCGATCGTGGCTTATAATCATGGTCCTTGGTGTTAAAATAATGCAGTGGTTATGATTATAGTCGTTTTTATTATCATGGTCGTTTGTTATAATCATGGTCGGTTGTAATAGTCCTGGTAGTTGTTGTTATAATCATGGTCGTGATGTTATAATCTTGGTCGTGATGTTATAATCATGGTCGTCGTTGTTATAATAATGTTCGTGATTGTTTAATCATGGTCGTGGGTGTTAACTGCGGTCGTGGTTGTTATAATCGTGGTGGTGTTGTTATAATCGCGGTCGTCGTTGTTATAATCATAGTCGTGGGTGATATAATCCTAGTCGGGTTTTTATAATCATGGTCGTGGTGTTATAATCATCGTCGCCGTTATGATCATAGTTAGCGGTTGTTATAATCAGCGGCGTGGTTGTTGTAATCATGGTCGTGGTTGCTATAATCATGGTAGTGGTTGTTATAATCGCGATCGTGGTTCTTATAATCATGGTCGTGGTTGTTTTGACTCGCGGTCGTGGTTTTGATCATTGTCGGGGTTATAACTCAATCAATCATGGGCGTGGTTTTTATAATCATGGTCGTGGTTGTTATAATCGTGGTCGGGTTATTCTATTCATGGTCGTGGTTGTTATAATCACGGTCGTGGTTGTTATAATTTTGGTCGTGGTTAATAACGCGCCCGGTGTTATAACTCGCGGTCGTGGTTGTTTTAATCGTGCTGCGGTTGTTTTAATCATGGTCGTCGTTATAATCATAGTCGGGTGATATAATCATAGTCGTGGTGTTATAATCATGGTCGGTTGTTATAATCATGGTCGGTTGCTATAATAATGTTCTGTAGTTATAATCATGGTCGGCTGTATAACTGGCTGTCGTGGTTATAATGATAGTCGGGTTGTTATAATCATATTCGTGGTGTTATAATCATGGTCGTGGCTGTATAATCATGGTCGTGGTTGTTATAATCATAGTCGTTGGTGTTATAATCGGAAGTGGTTGATTATTCATGGTCGGGTGTTATAACTCATGGTCGTGGTTGTTATAATCGGTCGCGGGTAATCATGTCGTGGTTTAATCGTGGTCGTGGTTGTTATAATCATGGTCGTCGTTGTTATAATCATGGTCGGTTATGATCCTGCGCCGTCGTTAATGATTATAGCCGTAGGTGTTATAATCATGGGTGATATAATCAAAGTCGGTTGTTATAATCATGGTCGTGGTTTTGATCGCGCTGGCGATCATAAATGGCGGTTGTTATAATCTTTGGCGGTTGTTATGCACCGCGGTCGTGGGCTGTTATAATCATGGTAGTGGCTGTTATGACTGGCGGTCGGCTTAGACTATTGTCGATGTTATAATCATGTTCGTGATTGTTATAATCATGGTCGGTTATTATAATCATGTTTATGGTTGTTAAATCACGGCGGTCGTGGTGCTATAATCATGGTCGTGGTTGTTATAATCATGGTCGTGGGTGTTATAACTGGCGATGGTCGTGTTGTTATAATCGTGGTCGTGGTTGTTATAATCATGGTCGCCGTTGTTATAATCATGGTCGGTTATGATCCTGCGCCGTCGTTAATGATTATAGCCGTAGGTGCTATAATCATGGGTGATATAATCAAAGTCGGTTGTTATAATCCATGGTCGTGGTTTTGATAATCATGGTTGTAATTGTTATAATCATGGTCGGGTTGTTATAATCATAGTCGGTTGTTATAATCATGGTCGTGGTTATTATGTACCCGCGGTCGCGGTTGTTATGAAACATGGCTGTGGTTAAGTGATCATAGTCTTGGTTGTTATATTTATTGTCGTGGTTGTGCTATAATCGGGCGGTCGTAGTTCTTATAATCATGGGTCCTGATGTTATAATCAGGCGTGGTTATATTCGGCGGTCGTGGTTGTTATAACACGGTCGCGTTATAATTATGGTCGGTTGTTATAATTATGGTCGGCAAGCGCAATCATGGTCGTGGTTCTTATGGAATCGTGGTCGTGGTTGTTATAATCATGGTCGTCGTTGTTATAATCATAGTCGGGTGATATAATCCCAATGTGGTTGTTATAATCATGGTCGTGGTTGTTATAATATGGTCGTCGTTATGATCATAGTTATGGCTGTCATAAACTGGCGGGCGTGGTTGTTGTAATCATGGTCGCTGTTATAACTGGCGGTAGTGGTTGTTATAATCATGGTCGTGGCTGTTATAATCATGGTCGGTTGGTTTCCGATCATGCCTGTGGTTTTGATCATTGTCGTGGTTGTTATAACTGGCGGTCGTGGGTGTTATAATCATGGTCGTGGTTGTTATAACCGCGGTCGTGGTTATTATATTTACGGTTCAGTTGTTATAATCACGGTCGGCGTTATAATTATGGTCGTGGTTGTTATATAATCATGGTCGTGGTAAGTATAATCATGGTCGTGGTTGTTTTAATAGTGGTCGTGGGTTGTTTTAATCATGGTCGTCGTTGTTATAATCATGGTCGGTGTTATAACTGGGCGGTCGGGTTGTTTAATCGTGGTCGTGGTTGTTTAATCACATGGTCGTCGTTGGCTATAATCACACGGCTGCTATAATAATGTTCTGGTAGTTATAACTGTCGGTCGGGCCGTATAATCATGGTCGCTGTTATAAATCATAGTCGTGGTTGTTGCAATCATAGTCGGTAGTTATAATCATAGTCGTGGCTGTATAATCATGGTCGGTTGTTATAATCATAGTCGCTGGTGTTATAATCATGGAAGTGGTTGTTTTATTCATGGTCGGGTGTTATAATCATGGTCAGGGTTGTTATAATCGTGGTCGTGGTAGTTATAATCATGGTCGTCGTCGCTATAATCATAGTCGCTATTGTATAATCATGGTCGTATTGTTGTAATCATAGTCGTGGTTGTTATAATCATTGTCGTGGTTGTTATAACTGGCGGTCGTGGTTGTTGCAGAAAAGTCGAGTTGTTATAATCATGGGCGGTTTCAATCATGCCGTGCTGTTATAACACGGTCGTGGTTATAATCATTGTCGGTGTTGTTATAACCGGCGGTCGTGTTGTTGTTATAATCATGGTCGTGGGTTGTTATAATAATGTTCGTTGTTGTCATAATCATGGTCCTGGATGTTATAACTGGCGGTCGTGGCTGTTAAAAACTGGCGTCGTGGCGGTTATAATCATGGTCGTGGTTGTAATAACTGGCAGTCGTGCTGTAATAGCCGCGGTAGTGGTTGTTATAATCATGGTCGTTGTTGTTATAATCATGGTCGCTGTTATAATGTTCGCCATGTCATAATCAGCCCGGATGCTATAATCATGGTCGCTGCCGCGTAATCATGGTCGGCTGGTAATAGTCATGGTCATGGTTGTTATAATCATATTCGTGGTTGTTATAATTATGGTCATGGTTACAGAATCATGGCTAGATGTTATGGCACTATGGTCGTGGTTATGATCACGCCAGGCTTAAGATTTACAGTCGAGGTGTTATAATCATGGTCGTGGGTGATATAATCATAGTCGTGGTTGTTAACTGGCGGCCGTGGTTGCATACAACTGCTAGTCGGGTTGTTATAATCAGCGGCCGTTCTGCTATAATCATGGTCGGCTGTTAGCAACTGCGGCGTGCTTGTTATAATCATGGTCGTGGTTGTTATAATCATGATCGGGCTGTTATAACCGCGGTCCTGGTGTTAAAATAACGTCATCGCGGGTTATGATTATAGTCGTTTGTTATTATCAGCGGTCGTGGCTGTTATAATCATGGTCGTGCCGTAATAGTCCTGGTAGTTGTTATGAATCATGGTCGATGCTGGGTGGGTCTTTGGTCGATGTTATAATCATGGTCGTCGCTGTTATAATAATGTTCGTGATTGTTTAACTCATATCGCGGGTGTTAATCAGCGGTCGTGGTTGTTATAATCGTGGTGGTGGTTGTTATAATCATGGTCGTCGTTGTTATAACTATAGTCGTGCGATATAATCCAGTCGTTTTATAATCATGGTCGTGGCTGTTATAATCATCGCCGCCGCTATGACTGGCTATAGCGCGGTTGCTGCTAACTGGCGTGGTTGTTGTAATCATGGTCGGTTGTTATAACTGGCGGTAGTGGTTGTTAACTCATGATCGTGGTTCTTATAATCATGGTCGTGGTTGTTTTGATCATGGTCGGGTTTTGATCATTGTCGCAGTTGTTATAATCAATAACCGCGGGGCGTGGTTTTTATAATCATGGTCGTGGTTGTTGGCAATCATGGTCGTGGCTATTTCTATTCATGGTCGTGGTTGTTATACGGTCGTGGTTGTTATAATTTTGGTCGTGTTGTTATAATCATGGTCGTGGGTGTTATAACTGGCGGTCGGTTGTTTTAATCGCGGTCGTGGTTGTTTTTATCATGGTCGTCGTTGTTATAATCATAGTCGGGTGATATAATCATGTCGTGGCTGTTATAATCAAGGTCGGTTGTTATAATCACGGTCGGGTTGCTATAATAATGTCCTCTGTAGTTAATCATGGTCGTGGCTGTATAATCGGTCGGTTGTTATAATGAAGTCGGTTGTTATAATCATATTGTGGTAGTTATAATCATGGTCTGGCTGTATAATATGGTCGTGATTGTTATAATCATGGTCGTGGTTATTATAACTGGCGTTTGGTGGTTGTTATAATCATGGTCGGGTGTTATAACTGGCGGTCGTGGTTGTTATAATATGGTCGGGTGTTATAATCAATATGGTCACGTTGTTATAATCGCGGTCGTGGGTTGCGTTATAACTGGCGGTCGTCGTTGTTATAATCATGGTCGTGGTTATGATCCTGCTCGTCGTTAATGATTATAGCCGTAGGTGTTATAATCATGGTCTTGGGTGATATAATCAAAGTCGTGGTTGTTATAATCATGGTCGTGGTTTTTATAATCATGGTTGTAATTGTTATAATCATGGTCGTGGTTGTTATAATCATAGTCGTGGTTGTTATAATCATGGTCGTGGTTATTATAATCATGGTCGTGGTTGTTATAAACATGGTCGTGGTTATGATCATAGTCTTGGTTGTTATATTTATTGTCGTGGTTGTTATAATCGTGGTCGTAGTTCTTATAATCATGGTCCTGGATGTTATAATCATGGGCGTGGTTATTATATTCATGGTCGTGATTGTTATAATCACGGTCGTGGGTGTTATAATTATGGTCGTGGTTGTTATAATTATGGTCGTGGGTGTTATAATCATGGTCGTGGTTCTTATAATCGTGGTCGTGGTTGTTATAATCATGGTCGTCGTTGTTATAATCATAGTCGTGGGTGATATAATCCTAGTCGTGGTTGTTATAATCATGGTCGTGGTTGTTATAATCATGGTCGTCGTTATGATCATAGTTATGGTTGTCATAATCATGGGCGTGGTTGTTGTAATCATCGTCGTGGTTGTTATAATCATGGTAGTGGTTGTTATAATCATGGTCGTGGTTGTTATAATCATGGTCGTGGTTGTTTTGATCATGGTTGTGGTTTTGATCATTGTCGTGGTTGTTATAATCATGGTCGTGGGTGTTATAATCATGGTCGTGGTTGTTATAATCATGGTCGTGGTTATTATATTCATGGTCGTAGTTGTTATAATCACGGTCGTGGGTGTTATAATTATGGTCGTGGTTGTTATAATCATGGTCGTGGGTGTTATAATCATGGTCGTGGTTGTTTTAATAGTGGTCGTGGTTGTTTTAATCATGGTCGTCGTTGTTATAATCATGGTCGTGGGTGTTATAATCATGGTCGTGGTTGTTTTAATCGTGGTCGTGGTTGTTTTAATCATGGTCGTCGTTGTTATAATCATGGTCGTGGTTGCTATAATAATGTTCTGGTAGTTATAATCATGGTCGTGGCTGTATAATCATGGTCGTGGTTGTTATAATCATAGTCGTGGTTGTTGTAATCATATTCGTGGTAGTTATAATCATGGTCGTGGCTGTATAATCATGGTCGTGGTTGTTATAATCATAGTCGTTGGTGTTATAATCATGGAAGTGGTTGATTTATTCATGGTCGTGGGTGTTATAATCATGGTCGTGGTTGTTATAATCGTGGTCGTGGTAGTTATAATCATGGTCGTCGTCGTTATAATCATAGTCGTTGCTGGTATAATCATGGTCGTGGTTGTTGTAATCATAGTCGTGGTTGTTATAATCATTGTCGTGGTTGTGATAATCATGGTCGTGGTTGTTATAAAAAAGTCGTAGTTGTTATAATCATGGGCGTGGTTTTTATAATCAAGGCCGTGGTTGTTATAATCATGGTCGTGGTTATTATAATCATTGTCGGTGTTGTTATAATCATGGTCGTTGTTGTTATAATCATGGTCGTGGTTGTTATAATAATGTTCGTTGTTGTCATAATCATGGTCCTGGATGTTATAATCATGGTCGTGGTTGTTAAAATCATAGTCGTGGTTGTTATAATCATGGTCGTGGTTGTAATAATCATAGTCGGTGTTGTAATAGTCATGGTAGTGGTTGTTATAATCATGGTCGTTGTTGTTATAATCATGGTCGTGGTTGTTATAATAATGTTCGTTGTTGTCATAATCAGGGCCCTGGATGTTATAATCATGGTCGTGGTTGTTATAATCATGGTCGTGGTTGTAATTGTCATGGTCATGGTTGTTATAATCATATTCGTGGTTGTTATAATTATGGTCATGGTTGTTGTAATCATGGTTGTGGTTGTTATAATTATGGTCGTGGTTATGATCACGCTTGTGGTTTATGATTACAGTCGTAGGTGTTATAATCATGGTTGTGGGTGATATAATCATAGTCGTGGTTGTTATAATCATGGCCGTGGTTGATACAATCATAGTCGTGGTTGTTATAATCATGGTCGTCTTTATTATAATCATGGTCGTGGTTGTTATAATCATGGGCGTGGTTGTTATAATCATGGTCGTGGTTGTTATAATCATGATCGTGGCTGTTATAATCATGGTCCTTGGTGTTAAAATAATAGTCGTGGTTATGATTATAGTCGTGTTTGTTATTATCATGGTCGTGGTTGTTATAATCATGGTCATGGTTGTAATAGTCCTGGTAGTTGTTGTTATAATCATGGTCGTGGATGTTATAATCTTGGTCGTGGATGTTATAATCATGGTCGTCGTTGTTATAATAATGTTCGTGATTGTTTTAATCATGGTCGTGGGTGTGTTAATCATGGTCGTGGTTGTTATAATCATGGTCGTCGTTGTTATAATCATAGTCGTGTGATATAATCCTAGTCGGTTTTATAATCATGGTCGTGGTTGTTATAATCATCGCTGTCAAGCGCGATCATAGCTGCGGTTGTTATAATCATGGGCGGTTGTAACTTCGCGGTCGTGGCTGTTATAATCGCGGTAGTGGCTGTTACACCGCGATCGTGGTTGTTATAACCGCGGTCGTGGTTGTTTTGATCATGGTCGTGGTTGATCATTGTCAGCTTGCGGTAATCACAATCATGGGCGGTTTTATAATCATGGTCGTGGTTGTTATAATCATGGTCGTGGTTATTCTATTCATGGTCGGTTGTTATAATCACGGTCGGTTGTTATAATTTTGGTCGTGGTTGTTATAATCATGGTCGCGGGTGTTATAACCGGGCGGTCGTGGTTGTTTTAATCGTGGTCGTGGTTGTTTAATCATATCGCCGTTGTTATAATCATAGTCGTGGGTGATATAATCATAGTCGTGATGTTATAATCATGGTCGGTTATTATAACTGGCGGTCGGCCACAATAATGTTCTGGTAGTTATGCACCGCGGTCGTGGCTGTATAATCATGGTCGGTTGTTATAATCATAGTCGTGGTTGTTATAATCATATTCGTAGTTATAATCAGCGGTCGTGCTGTATAATCATGGTCGGCTGTTATAATCATAGTCGTTGGTGTTATAACTGGCGGAAGTGCTGATTATATCGGGGTGTTGCGTAATCAGTTTGGTCGTGGTTGTTATAATCGTAATGCGGTAGTTATAATCAGGTCGTCGTCGCTATATCATAGTCGTGATGGTATAATCATGGTCGTGGCGGTTATAATCATGGTCGTGGTTGTTATAATAAAGTCGTGGTTGTTATAATCATGGTCGTGGTTATTATAATCATGGCCGTGGTTGTTATAATCATGGTCGTGGTTATTATAATCATGGTCGGTGTTGATATAATCATGGTCGTTGTTGGTATAATCATGGTCGTGGTTGTTATAATAATGTTCGTTGTTGTCATAATCATGGTCCTGGATGTTATAATCATGGTCGTGGTTGTTAAAATCATAGTCGTGGTTGTTATAATCATGGTCGTGGTTGTTATAATTATGGTCGGTGTTGTAATAGTCATGGTAGTGGTTGTTATAATCATGGTCGTGGTTGTTATAATCATGGTCGTGGTTGTAATAGTCATGGTCATGGTTGTTATAATCATATTCGTGGTTGTTATAATTATGGTCTTGGTTGTTGTAATCATGGTTGTGGTTGTTATAATTATGGTCGTGGTTATGATCACGCTTGTGGTTCATGATTACAGTCGTAGGTGTTATAATCACGGTCGTGGGTGATATAATCATAGTCGTGGTTGTTATAATCATGGCCGTGGTTGATACAATCATAGTCGTGGTAGTTATAATCATGGTCGTCTTTATTATAATCATGGTCGTGGTTGTTATAATCATGGGCGTGGTTGTTATAATCATGGTCGTGGTTGTTATAATCATGATCGTGGCTGTTATAATCATGGTCCTGGGTGTTAAAATCATGGTCGTGGTTATGATTATAGTTGTGTTTGTTATTATCATGGTCGTGGTTGTTATAATCATAGTCGTGGTTGTAATAGTCATGGTAGTTGTTGTTATAATCATGGTCGTGGATGTTATAATCTTGGTCGTGGATGTTTTAATCATGGTCGTGGTTGTTATAATAATGTTCGTCATTGTTTTAATCATGGTCGTGGGTGTTATAATCATGGTTCGTGGTTGTTATAATCGTGGTGGTGGTTGTCATAATCATGGTCGTCTTTGTTATAATCATAGTCGTGGGTGATATATTCATAGTCGTGGGTGATATATTCATAGTCGTGGTTGTTATAATCATGGTCATGGTTGTTATAATCATGGTCGTGGTTATGATCTTTGTCGTGGTTGTTATAATCATGGTCGTGGTTATGATCTTTGTCGTGGTTGTTATAATCATGGTCGTGGTTATAATAGTCATTTTAGTGGTTGTTATAATCATGGTCGTGGTTGTTATAATCATGGTCGTGGTTGTTATAATCAAGGTCGTGGTTATGATCATAGTCGTGGTTGTTATATTTTTTGTCGTGGTTGTTATTATGATGGTCGTAGTTTTATAATCATGGTCCTGGATATTATAATCATGGGCGTGGTTCTTATAATCATGGTCGTGGTTGTTATAATCATGGTAGTGGTTGTTATAATCATGGCCGCGGTTGTTGCACCGGTCGTCGCTATGAATTACAGTCGCGGTTGTTATAACTGGGCGAGCGTGGTTGCCGGTAATCATGGTCGTGGTTGTTATAACTCTGGTTGTGGCTGTTATAATCATGGTCGTGGTTATTATATTCATGGTCGTGGTTGTTATTATCATGGTCGTGGTTTTGATCATTGTCGTGGTTGTTATAAACATGGGCGTGGTTGTTATAATCATGGTCGTGGTTGTTATAATCATGGTCGTGGTTATTATATTCATGGTCGTGGTTGTTATTATCATGGTCGTAATTGTTATAATCATGGTCCTGGATGTTATAATCATTGGCGTGGTTGTTATAATCATGGTAGTGCTTATGATCATAGTCGTGGTTGTTATATTTATTGTCGTGGTTGTTATTATCGTGGTCGTATTTGTTATAATCATGGTCCTGGATGTTATAATCATGGGCGTGGTTGTTATAATCATGGTCGTGGTTTTTATAATCATGGTGGTGGTTGTTATAATCATGGTCATGGATAATATAATCGTAGTCGTGGATGTTTTAATCATGGTAGTCGTTGTTTTAATCATAGTCGTGGTTGTTTTAATCATGGTCATGGTTGTTATAATCATAGTCGTCGTTATGATCATAGACATGGTTGTTATAATCATGAGCGGGGTTGTTGTAATCATGGTCGTGGTTGTTATAATCATGGTCGTGGTTG
Source organism: Homarus americanus (assembly GCF_018991925.1). NCBI lineage: Eukaryota > Metazoa > Arthropoda > Malacostraca > Decapoda > Nephropidae > Homarus > Homarus americanus. The sequence goes on along the minus strand of NW_024744839.1, from coordinate 11,785,462 downwards.
TTATAATCATGGTCGTGGTTGTTTTGATCATGGTCGTGGTTATTATATTCATGGTCGTGGTTGTTATTATCATGGTCGTAGTTGTTATAATCATGGTCCTGGATGTTATAATCATGGGTGTGGTTGTTATAATCATAGGCGTGGTTGTTATAATCATCGTCGTGGTTGTTATAATCATGGTCGTGGTTATTATATTCATGGTCGTGGTTGTTATTATCAAGGTCGTAGTTGTTATAATTATGGTCCTGGATGTTATAATCATGGGCGTGGTTGTTATAATCATGGTAGTGGTTGTTATAATCATGGTCGTGGATAATATAATCATAGTCGTGGATGTTTTAATCATGGTCGTCGTTGTTATAATCATAGTCGTCGTTGTTATAATCATGGTCATGGTTGTTATAATCATGGTCGTCGTTATGATCATAGTCAAGGATGTTATAATCATGGTCGTGGTTGTTATAATCAAGGTCGGTGTTGTAATAGTCATGGTAGTGATTGTTATAATCATGGTCGTGGTTGTTAAAATCATGGTCGTGGTTGTAATAGTCATGGTCATGGTTGTTATATTCATGGTCGTGGTTGTTATTATCATGGTCGTAGTTGTTATAATTATGGTCCTGGATGTTATAATCATGGGCGTGGTTGTTATAATCATGGTAGTGGTTGTTATAATCATGCTCGTGGATAATATAATCATAGTCGTGGATGTTTTAATCATGGTCGTCGTTGTTATAATCATAGTCGTCGTTGTTATAATCATGGTCATGGTTGTTATAATCATGGTCGTCGTTATGATCATAGTCATGGATGTTATAATCATGGTCGTGGTTGTTATAATCAAGGTCGGTGTTGTAATAGTCATGGTAGTGATTGTTATAATCATGGTCGTGGTTGTTAAAATCATGGTCGTGGTTGTAATAGTCATGGTCATGGTTGTTATAATCATGGTCGTGGTTGTTATAATAATGTTCGTGGTTGACATAATTATGAACGTGGCTGTTATAATCCTCGTCGTGGAAGTTATAATCATGGTCGTGTGTATTATAATCATGGTCGTGGTTGTTATAATCGTGGTCGTGGTTTTTTATAATCATGGTCGTCTTTGTTATAATCATAGTCGTGGGTGATATAATCATAGTCGTGGTTGTTATAATCATGGTTCGTGGTTGTTATAATCATGGTCGTGGTTGTTATAATCATGGTCGTGGTTGTTATAATCATGGTCATCGTTATTTCAATCATGGTCGTGGTTGTTATAATCATGGTCGTAGATCTAGCCCAGGAATAACCTGTCGTGGTTAAAAACTGACGAAGTTGCAGATGGTCCGAATAATCATGTCGGCTAAATTAAAGGGTTGTTATAATTGGTATAAATGATAGTGGTATTCTTAGGTTGTTATAATCATGGTCGGTTGTTATAATCATGGTCGGTTGTTATAACCATGGTCGGTTGTTATAATCATGGTCATCGTTATAATCATGGTCGTGTTGTTATAATCATGGTCGGTTATGATCTTAGTCTTAGGATATAATCATTGTCGTGGTTGTTAAAATCATGAATGAAGCTGTCATAATGATGGTCCTGGATGTTATATTCATGGTCGTGGTTGCAAATTCATAGAAGTGTTGTTATAATTATGGTCGTCGGTGATATAATGATAGTCGTGGTGTTATATTCGTGTAGTGGTTGTTATAATCATGGTCGTGGTTGTTATAATCATGGTCGAGGTTGTTATAATCATGGTCACCGGTTGTTAAAATCATGGTCGAGGTTATGATTATAGTTGGGTTGTTATAACTGCGTCGTGGTTGTTATAATCAAGGTCATGGTTGTAAAAGTCATGGTAGTGGTTGATATAATCATGGTCGTGGTTATTATAATCATGGTCTTGGTTGTTTTGATCATGGTCGCGGGTTTTGATCATTGTCGTGGTTGTTATAATCATGGGCGGGTTGTTATAATCATGTTCGTGGTTGTTATAATCATGGTCGTGGTTATTATATTAATGGTCGGGTTGTTATGATCATGGTCGAAGTTGTTATAACTGCGGGCCTGGATGTTATAACTGGGCGTGCGTTGTTATAATCATGGTAGTGGTTGTAATCACGGTCGTGCATAATATAATCATAGTCGTGGATGTTTTAATCATGGTCGTTGTTGTTATAATCATAGTCGTCGTTGTTATAATCATGGTCAGCGGTTTATATAACTCATCGTCGTTATGATCATAGTCGATGTTATAATCATGGGCGTGGTTGATTTGATCATGGTCGTGGTTTTGATCATTGTCGTGGTTATTATAATCGCGGCGTGGTTGTTAACTGGCGGTCGTGTTGTTATAATCATGGTCGTGGGTGTATAATCATGGTCGTCGTTATGATCATAGTCATGGTTGTTATAATCGCGAGCGTGGTTGTTGTAATTGGTCGAGGATGTTATAATCATGGGTCGGTTTTATAATCATGGTCGTGGTTGTTTTGATCGCGGTCGTGGTTTTGATCATTGTCGGGTTGTTATAATCATGGGCGTGGTTGTTATAATCATGGTCGTGATGTTATAATCATGGTCGCGGTTATTATATTCATGGTCGGTTGTATTATCATGACGTAATTGTTATAACTCATGGTTCTGGATGTAATAATTGCGGCGTGGTTGTTATAATCATGGTAGTGGTTATGATCATAGTCGTGGTTGTTATATTTATTGTCGTGGTTGTTATTATCATGGTCGTATTGTTATAACTGGTCCTGTTGTTTTGATCATGATCATGGTTTTGATCATTGTCGTGGTTGTTATAATCATGGGCGTGGTTGTTATAATCATATCGTGGTTGTTATAACGGTCGTGGTTATTATATTCATGGTCGTGGTATTATCATGGTCGTAATTGTTATAATCATGGTCCTGGATGTTATAACCGGGCGAGGTTGTTATAATCCGCGGTTGATAATCATGGTCGGTTGTTATAATCATGGTCGGTTATTATATTCATGGTCGTGGCGTTATTATCATGGTCGAAGGTTATAATCATGGTCCTGATGTTATAATCATGGGCGTGGTTGTTATAATCATGGTAGTGGTTGTTATAATCATGGTCGTGATAATATAATCATAGTCGTGATGTTTTAATCATGGTCGTCGTTGTTATAATCACAGTCGTCGTTGTTGATAATCGCGCGGTTGTTATAATCATAGTCGTCGTTATGATCATAGTCATGGCTGTTATAATCATGAGCGGGTTGTTGTAACCGCGGTCGGTTGTTATAATCATGGTCGTGGTTGTTATAATCATGGTCGGTTGTTTTGATCATGGTCGGTTTTGATCATTGTCGTGGTTGTTATAATCGGCGGGCATGTTTGTTATAATCATGGTTGTGGTTGTTAATATCATGGTCGTAGTTGTTATAATCATGGTCCTGGATGTTATAATCATTGGCGTGGTTGTTATAATCATGGGCGTGGTTATTATATTTGGCGTCGGGTTATTATCATGGTCGTAGTTGTTATAACTATGGTCCTGGATGTTATAATCATGTAAGTAGAGCATAACTGGTAGTGGTTGTTATAATCATGGTCGTGATAATATAATCATAGTCGTGATGTTTTAATCATGGTCGTCGTTGTTATAATCATAGTCGTCGTTGTTATAATCATGGTCATGGTTGTTATAATCATAGTCGTCGCTATCAATATAGCCGCGGTTGTTATAATCATGAGTGGGGTTGTTGTAATCATGGTCGTGTTGGTTATAATCAGCTATCGGTCGTTATAATCTCGGTCGTGGTTGTTTTGACTGGTCGGTTTTGATCATTGTTTGCTGTTATAACCGCGCCGCTTGTTATGGTAATCATGTTGTTATTATCAAATCATGGTCCTGACAAGGCGGCGTATAATCGGGTGGTTATTATATTCACTGGCCGGTTGTTATTATCGTCGAAGTTGTTATAATCATGGTCCTGGATGTTATAATCATGGGCGGTTGTTATAACTGGCGGTAGTGGTTGTTATAACCGCGGTCGTGATAATATAACTAGTCGTGATGTTTTAATTGGTACGTCGTTGTTATAATCATAGTCGTCGTTAAGCAATCATGGTCATGGCGATATAATCATGGTCGTCGCTGGCGATCATAAATGCGGATGTTATAACCATGGTCGCGGGTTGTTATAACTGCGTCGGTGTTGTAATAGCCTGGCAGTGATTGTTATAATCATCGTCGTGGTTGTTGGCAATCAAGGTCGTGGCTAGCTAGCCGCGGCCGCGATGTTATAACTGGCGTCGGTTGTTATAATAATGTTCGTGGTTGATATAATTATGAACGGCCTGTTATAAACCTCGTCGTGAAGTTATAATCACGGTCGCGCGTATTATAACTCACGGTCGTATTGTTACAATCGTGGTCGTGGTTTTTATAATCATGGTCGACTTTCAAGTCGAATCACGGTGATACGGTTGTTATAACCAGTCTTCGTGGTTATAATCATGGTCGTGGTTGTTATAATCATGGCCGTTATAATCGCGGTCATCGTTAAGCTGCCATTTGCTGGCAATTGATGGTTTGCCCGATTCCGGTCCTTAGTTGATATAATCACGTCGCCGATCAGTTGTCATTGTCCTGACATGCGGTAAATCATGGTCGTGTGTATAAACTACAGAAGTGGTTGTTAGAATCATATTCCACGATAAATGATATCGCGGTGTTATATCCGTGGTAGCATGTTATAATCAGCGGTTGTTATAACCCGCGGTCATGGTTAATAGTCATGCGTAGTGGCTGATATAATCATGGTCGGGTTATTATAATCATTGTCGGGTTGTTTGACTGCGGTCGGTTTTGATCATTTTCGTGTTGTTATAACTGGCGGGCGTGTAATCATGGCCGGCTGTTATAATCATGGTCGGGTTATATTCGGCTCGCTGTTATTATCATGGTCGAGCATATAACTCACGGTCCTGATGTTATAATCATGGCGTGGTTGTTATAATCACGGTAGTGGTTAATCTGATAATCGAAGCCGGATGTTTTAATCACGCATCGTCGCTGTTACAATCTAGTCGCCGTTGTTATAACTGGCGTCATGGTTGCGAATCATGGTCGTCGTTATGAATTGCCACAGACCGCGGATGTTATAACCGCGGGCGTGGCTGATTTGATACGTGGTCGTGGTTATAATCGGTAGCGGCTGTTGGCGACCGCGGCTTGCCATAAATCATGGTCGTGGTTGATTTGATCATGGTCGTGGTTTTGATCATTGTCGTGGTTGTTATAATCATGGGCGTGGTTGTTATAATCATGGTCGTTTTTATAATCATGGTCGTGGTTATTATATTCATGGTCGTGGTTGTTATTATCATGGACGTAATTGGTATAATCATGGTTCTGGATGTTATAATCATGGGCGTGGGTGTTATAATCATGGTAGTGGTTATGATCATAGTCGTGGTTGTTATATTTATTGTCGTGGTTGTTATTATCATGGTCGTATTTGTTATAATCATGGTCCTGGTTGTTTTGATCATGGTCGTGGTTTTGATCATTGTCGTGGTTGTTATAATCATGGGCGTGGTTGTTATAATCATGGTCGTGGTTGTTATAATCATGGTCGTGGTTATTATATTCATGGTCGTGGTTGTTATTATCATGGTCGTAGTTGTTATAATCATGCCCCGGATGTTAAAATCATGGGGCGGTTGTTATAATCATGGGCGTGGTTGGTATAATCATGGTCGAGTTGTTATAATCTGCGTTCCTGGATGTTAAAACTGGCGGGCGTTGCTTGTTATAATCATATATATGGTTGTTATAATCATGGTCGTGGTTGTTATAATCATGGTCGTGGTTATTATATTCATGGTCGTGGTTATTATTATCATGGTCGTAGTTGTAATAATCATGGTCCTGGATGTTATAATCATGGGCGTGGTTGTTATATTCATGGTAGTGGTTGTTATAATCATGGTCGTGGATAATTTATCATAGTCGTGGATGTTTTAATCATGGTCGTCGTTGTTATAATCATAGTCGTCGTTGTTATAATCATGGTCATGGTTGTTATGATCATAGTCGTCGTTATGATCATAGTCATGGTTGTTATAATCATGAGCGGGGTTGTTGTAATCATGGTCGTGGTTGTTATAATCATGGTCATGGTTGTTATAATCATGGTCGTCGTTATGATCATAGTCATGGATGTTATAATCATGGTCGTGGTTGTTATAATCAAGGTCAGTGTTGAAATAGTCATGGTAGTGATTGTTATAATCATTGTCGTGGTTGTTATAATCATGGTCGTGGTTGTAATAGTCATGGTCATGGTTGTTATAATCATGGTCGTGGTTGTTATAATAATGTTCGTGGTTGATATAATTATGAACGTGGCTGTTATAATCCTTGTCGTGGAAGTTATAATCATGGTCGTGTGTATTATAATCATGGTCGTGGTTGTTATAATCGTGGTCGTGGTTTTTTATAATCATGGTCGTCTTTGTTATAATCATAGTCGTGGGTAATATAATCATAGTCGTGGTTGTTATAATCATGGTTCGTGGTTGTTATAATCATGATCGTGGTTGTTATAATCATGGTCGTGATTGTTATAATCATGGTCATCGTTATTACAATCATGGTCGTGGTTGTTATAATCATGGTCGTGGTTATAATCTTAGTCTTAGTTGATATAATCATTGTCGTGGTTGTTAAAATCATGATCGAAGTTGTCATAATGATGGTCCTGGATGTTATAATCATGGTCGTGGTTGTTAAATTCATAGAAGTGGTTGTTATAATTATGGTCGTCTGTGATATAATGATAGTCGTGGGTGTTATATTCGTGGTAGTGGTTGTTATAATCATGGTCGTGGTTGTTATAATCATGGTCGAGGTTGTTATAATCATGGTCCTGGTTGTTAAAATCATGGTCGAGGTTATGATTATAGTCGTGGTTGTTATAATCATGGTCGTGGTTGTTATAATCATGGTCATGGTTGTAATAGTCATGGTAGTGGTTGATATAATCATGGTCGTGGTTATTATAATCATGGTCGTGGTTATTATAATCATGGTCGTGGTTGTTTTGATCATGGTCGTGGTTATGATCTTAGTCTTAGTTGATATAATCATTGTCGTGGTTGTTAAAATCATGATCGAAGTTGTCATAATGATGGTCCTGGATGTTATAATCATGGTCGTGGTTGCTAAACTACAGAAGTAGTTGTTCATAGTACCGTTGATATAATGATAGTCGTGGGTGTTATATTCGTTGTAGTGGGTTGTTATAATCATGGTCGTGGTTGTTATAACTGGCGGTCGTGGTTGTTATAATCATGGTCGGTTGTTATAATCTGCGCGTGGTTGTTATAATCATGGTCGTGGTTGTTATAACTGCCGCGGTTATTATTCATGGTCGTGGTTGTTATATTACATGGCGGTCCAGTTGTTATAACTGGCGGTCCCGGATGTTATAACTTCGCAGGCGGCTTGTTATAATCATGGTAGTGGTTGTTATAACCGCTAACGCGGATAATATAATCAGTCGGATGCTTTAATCATGGTCGTCGTTGTTATAATCATAGTCGCCGTTGTTGGCAATGGCGGTCATGGCCGGGCGTAATCAGGTGGTCGTCGTTATGACTCGCGAAGCTGCGGATGTTGCACTGGCGGGCGCGGGTTGATTTAATTGGCACGTGCTGTTAGCAATCATGCAGTGGTTGTTGCGTTACGGTCGTGGTTGTTATAATCATGGTCGTGGCTGACTGATCATGGTCGTGGTTTTGATCATTGTCGGTTGTTATAATCATGGGCGTGGTTGTTATAATCATGGTCGGTTATAATCATAGTCGTTGTTGTTTTGATCATCGTCGTTGTTTTGATCATTGTCGTGGTTGTTATAATCATGGTCGTGGTTGTTATTATCATGGTCGTAGTTGTTATAATCATGGTCCTGATGTTATAATCATGGGAGTGGTTATTATATTCATGGTCGTGGTTGTTATAATCACAGTCGTGGGTGTTATAATTATGATCGTGGCTGTTATAATCATGGTCGTGGTTGTTATAATCATGGTCGTGGATCTTATAATCGTGGTCGTGGTTGTTATAATCATGGTCGTCGTTGTTATAATCATAGTCGTGGGTGATATAATCCTAGTCGGTTGTTATAATCATGGTCGGGTTGTTATAATCATGGTCGTCGTTATGATCATAGTTATGGTTGTTATAATCATGGTCGTTGTTATAAGCATGGTCGTCGTTATGATCATAGTTATGGTTATTATAATCATGGTTGTGGTTTTTATAATCATGGTCGTGTTTGTTATAATCATGGTCGTCGTTGTTATAATCATGGGCGAGTTGTTGTAATCATGGTCGTGGTTGTTATAATCATGGTAGTGGTTGTTATAATCATGGTCTTGGTTGTTATAATCATGGTCGGGTTGTTTTGATCATGGTCGTGGTTTTGATCATTGTCGTGGTTATTGGTAATCATAGTCGTGGTTATTATATTCATGGTCGGTTGTTATAATCACGGTCGGGTGTTATAATTATGGTCGTGGGTTGTTATAATCATGGTCGTGGGTGTTTAATCATGGTCGTGGATGTTTAATCGTGGTCGGGTTGTTATAATCATGGTCGTCGTTGTTATAATCGTGTGGGTGATATAATCATAGTCGTGGTTGTTACAATCATGTTCGTGGTTGTTATAATCATGGTCGGTTGCTATAATAATGTTCTGGTTGTTATAAGGTCGTGGATAATATAATCATAGTCGTGGATGTTTTAATCATGGTCGTTGTTATAATCATAGTCGTCGTTGTTATAATCATGGTCATGGTTGTTATAATCATGGTCGTGGTTATGATCATAGTCTTAGTTTTTATAATCATTGTCGTGGTTGTTAAAATCATGGTCGAACTTGTCTTAATGATGGTCCTGATGTTATAATCATGGTCGTGGTTGCCAAATACAGAAGTGGTTGTTATTATTATGGTCGTCGGTGATATAATGATAGTCTTATTATATTCGTGGTAGTGGTTGTTATAATCATGGTCGGTTGTTATAATCATGGTCGAGGTTGATATAATCATGGTCCTGGTTGTTAAAATCATGGTCGAGGTTATTATAATCATGGACGAGGGTGTTATAATCATGGTCATCGTTATTACAATCATAGTCGTGATTGTTATAATCATCGTCGTGGCTGTTATAATAATGGTCGTGGTTATGGTCATGCTCATGGTTTATGATCATAGTCGCAGTTGTTATAATCATGGTCATGGTTGTTATAATCATAGTCGTTGTTGTTATAATCAGAGTCGTGGTTGTAATAATCATGGTCGTTGTTGTTATAATAATGTTCGTGGTTGTTATAATCATAGTCGTGGTTGTTATAATCATAGTCGTGGTTGTTATAATCATGGCCTCGGATTTATAATCATGGTCGTGGTTGTTATAATCATAGTCGTTGTTGTTATAATCATAGTCGTGGTTGTTATAATCATGGTCGTGGTTGTTATAATAATGTTTGTGGTTGTTAAATCATGGTCTGGGTGTTATAATCATGGTCGTGGTTGTTATAATCATGGGCGTTTATTATAATCATGATCGTGGTTGTTATAATCATGGGCGTGGTTATTATAATCATGATCGTGGTTATTATAATCATGGTCCTGGTTGTTATAATCATGGTCGGTTGTTATAATCATAGCCGTGGCTGTTATAATCATGGTCGTGGTTGTAATAGTCATGGTAATGGTTGTTATAATCTTGCTCGTTAGTATAATCTCGGTCGTAGGTGTTATAATCATGGTCGTGGTTGTTATAATCATGGTCGGTTGGTATAATTATGGTCGTGGTTGTTATAATAATGTTCGTGGTTGTTATTATCATGTTCGTGGGTGTTATAATCGTGGTGGTGGCTGTTATAATCATGGTCGTCGTTATTATAATCATAGTCGTGGATGTTTTAATCATGGTCGTCATTGTTATAATCATAGTCCTGGGTGTTATAATCATGGTCATGGTTGTTATAATCATGGTCGTCGTTATGATCATAGTCATGGTTGTTATAATCATGGGCGTGGTTGTTGTAATCATGGCCGTGGTTGTTATAATCATGGTAGTGGTTGTTATAATCATGGTCGTGGTTGTTATAATCATGGTCGTGGTTGTTTTGACTGGTCGTAGTTTTGATCATTGTCGTGGTTGTTATAATCATGAGCGTGGTTGTTATTATCATGGTCGAGTTGTTATAACCATGGTCCTGGATGTTATAACTGCGGCGTGGTTATTATATTCATGGTCGTGGTTGTTATAATCACAGTCGTGGGTATAATTATGGTCGTGGTTGTTATAATCATGGTCGTGGGTGTTATAATCATGGTCGTGGTTGTTTTAATCGTGGTCGTGGTTGTTATAATCATGGTCGTCGTTGTTATAATCAAAGTCGTGGGTGATATAATCATAGTCGTGGTTGTTACAATCATGTTCGTGGTTGTTATAATCATGGTCGTGGTTGCTATAATAATGTTCTGGTTGTTATAATCATGGTCGTGGCTGAATAATCATGGTCGTGGTTGTTATAATCATAGTCGTGGTTGTTATAATCATAGTCGTGGTAGTTATAATCATGGTCGTGGGTTTTGTTATAATCAAATCGTTGTTATAACTCGGTCGTGGCTGTAAAATCATGGTCGGTTCCTATAATCATAGTCGGGTGTTATAACTCACGGAAGTGGTTGTTTATTTGATGGTCGGGTGTTATAATCATGGTAGTGGTTGTTATAATCGTGGTCGTGGTTGTGTGGTTGTAATAGTCATTTTAGTGGTTGTTATAATCATGGTCGTGGTTGATATAATCATGGTCGTGGATATGATCATAGTCGTGGTTGTTATATTTATTGTCGTGGATGTTATTATCATGGTCGTAGTTTTATAATCATGGTCCTGGATGTTATAATCATGGGCTTGGTTGTTATAATCATGGTCGTGGTTGTTATAATCATGGTAGTGGTTGTTATAATCATGGTCGTGGATAATATAATCATAGTCGTGGATGTTTTAATCATGGTAATCGTTGATATAATCATAGTCGTGGTTGTTATAATCATGGTCGTGGTTACTATAATCATGGTCGTGGTTGTTTTGACTAGTCGGGGTTTTATCATTGTCGTGGTTGTTATAATCATGGGCGTGGTTGTTATAATCATGGTCGTGGTTGTTATAATCATGGTTGTGGTTATAATATTCATGGTCGTGGTTGTTATTATCAGTCGTAGTTATTATAATCATGGTCCTAGTTGTTATAATCATGGGCGTGGTTGCTATAATCATGGTCGTGGTTGTTATAATCATAGTAGTGGTTGTTAATAATCATGGTCGTGATGTTTTAATCATGGTAGTGTTGTTATAATCATGGTCGTGGTTGTTATAATCATGGTCATGGTTGTTTTGACTGGCGGTCGTGGTTTTGATCATTGGCACGTGGTTGTTATAATCATGGCGGCATGGTTGTTATAATCATGGTCGTGGTTGTTATAATCATGGTCGTGGTTATAATAATCATAGTTGTGGGTGTTATTATCATGGTCGTAGTTTTTATAATCATGGTCCTGGATGTTATAATCATGGGCGTGGTTGTTATAATCATGGTCGTGGTTGTTATAACTGGGCGGTCGTATGTTATATTCATAGTCGTGGTTGTTATTAATACGGTCGTAGTTATTATAATCAAGGTCCGGATGTTATAATTATCGGCGTAGTTGTATAATCATGGTAGTGGTTGTTATAATCATGGTCGTTTATAATATAATCATAGTCGTGGATGTTTTAATCATGGTCGTCGTTGTTATAATCATAGTCGTCGTTGTTATAATAATGGTCGTCGTTATGATCATAGTCATGGATGTTATAATCATGGGGGTGGTTTTTGTAATCATTTTCGTGGTTGTTATAATCATGGTAGTGGTTGTTATAATCATGGTCGTGGTTGTTACAATCATGGTCGTGGTTGTTTTGATCATGGTCGTGGTTTTGATCATTGTCGTGGTTATTATAATCATGGGCGTGGTTGTTATAATCATGGTCGTGGTTGTTATAATCATGTTCGTGGTTATTATAATCATGGTCGTGGTTGTTATAATCACCGTCGTGGGTGATATAATCCCAGTCGTGGTTGTTTTGACTGTCGGTCGTGGTTTTGATCATTGTCGTGGTTGTTATAATCATGGTCGTGGTTGCTTATCATGGTCGTAGTTGTTATAATCATGGTCTTGATGTTATAATCATGAGCGTGGTTATTATATTCATGGTCGTGGTTGTTATAATCATGGTCGTCGTTGTTATAATCATGGTCGTGGGTTTTATAATCATGGTCGTGGTTCTTATAATCGTGGTCGTGGTTGGTTATAATCATGGTCGTCGTTGTTATAATCATAATCGTGGGTGATATAATCCTTAGTCGTGGTTGTTATAATCATGGTCGGGTTGTTATAACTAGGGCGTCGTTATGATCATAGATATTGTTTGTTATAATCATGGTCGTGGTTGTTATAATCATGGTCGTCGTTATGATCATACTTATGGTTGTTATAATCAAGGGCGTGGTTGTTGTAATCATGGTCGTGTTTGTTATAATCATAGTAGTGGTTGTTATATTCATGGTCCTGGTTGTTAAAATCATGGTCGTGGTTGTTTTGACTCGGTCGTGGTTTTGATCATTGTCGTGGTTGTTATAATCATGGGCTTATAATCATGGTCGTGGTTGTTATAATCATGGTCGTGGTTATTATATTCATGGTCGTGTTGTTATAATCACGGTCGTGGGTGCTTATAATTATGGTCGTGGTTTTATAATCATGGTCGTGGGTGTTATAACTGGTCGTGGTTGTTTTAATCGTGGTCGTGGTTGTTTTAACTGGCGGTCGTTGTTGTTATAATCATGGTCGTCGTTGTTATAATCATGATCGTCGTTATGATCATAGTCATGGATGTTATAATCATGGGGTGGTTGTTGCAATCATTTCGTGGTTGTTATAATCATGGTAGTGGTTGTTAAATCATGGTCGGGTTGTTATAATCATGGTCGTGGTTGTAATAGTCATGGTCATGGTTGTTATAATCATATTCGTGGTTGTTATAATTATGGTCTTGGTTGTTGTAATCATGGTTGTGGTTGTTATAATTATGGTCAGTTGTTATAATCAAAGTAGTAGTTGTTATAATCATGGTCGATGTTTTAATCATGGTAGTCGTTGTTATAATCATGGTCGGGTTGTTATAATCATGGTCGTGGTTGTTTTGATCATGGTCGTGGTTTTGATCGTCATGGTTGTTATAATCATGGTCGTGGTTGTTATAATCATGGTCGGTTATAATATTCATGGTTGTAGGTGTTATCATGGTCGAGTTGTTATAATCATGGTCCTGGATGTTATAATCATGGGCGTGGATGTTATAATCATGTCTTGGTTGTTATAATCATGGTCGTGGTTATTATATTCATAGTCGTGGTTGTTATTATCATGGTCGTAGTTATAATCATGGTCCTGATGTTATAATTATGGGCGTGGTTGTTATAACATGGTAGTGGTTGTTATAATCATTGTCGATAATATAATCATAGTCGTGGATGTTTTAATCATGGTCGTCGTTGTTATAATCATAGTCGTCGTTGTTATAAATCATGGTCGTCGTTATGATCATAGTCATGGATGTTATAATCATGGGGTGGTTGTTGTAATCATTTTCGTGGTTGTTATAATCATGGTAGTGGTTGTTATAATCATGGTCGTGGTTGTTTTGATCATGGTCGTGGTTGTTTTGATCATGGTCGTGGTTTTGATCATTGTCGGTTATTATAATCATGGGCGTGGTTGTTATAATCATGGTCGTGGTTGTTATAATCATGGTCGTGGTTATTATATTCATGGTCGGTTGTTATAATCACGGTCGGTGATATAATCCTAGTCGTGGTTGTTTTGATCATGGTCGGGTTTTGATCATTGTCGGTTGTTATAATCATGGTCGTGGTTGTTATTATCATGGTCGTGAGTTGTTATAATCATGGTCCTGGATGTTACAATCGCGAGCGTGGTTATTATATCCATGGTCGTGGTTGTTATAATCATGGTCGTCGTTGTTATAATCATGGTCGTGGGTTTTATAATCATGGTCGTGGTTCTTATAATCGTGGTCGTGGTTGTTGACAATCATATTCGTCGTTGTTATAATCATAATCGTGGGTGATATAATCCTAGTCGTGGTTGTTATAATCATGGTGTCGGGTTGTTATAATCATGGGCGTCGTTATGATCATAGTTATTGTTTGTTATAATCATGGTCGTAGTTGTTATAATCATGTCGTCGTTATGATCATATTTATGGTTGTTATAATCATGGTCGTGGTTGTTATAATCATGGTCGGTTGTTTTGATCATGGTCGTGGTTTTGATCATTGTCGTGGTTGTTATAATCATGGGCGTATAATCATGGTCGTGGTTGTTATAATCATGGTCGGTTATTATATTTATGGTCGTGGTTTTTATAATCACAGTCGGGTGTTATAATTATGGTCGTGGTTGTTATAATCATGGTCGTGTTATAATCATGGTCGTGGTTGTTTTAATCGTGGTCGTGGTTGTTTTAACTCGGTCGTCGTTGTTATAATCATATTGTTGTGGGTGATATAATCATATCGTGGCTGGTCGGTTGTTATAATCATGGTCGTGGTCGCTACAATAATGTTCTGGTTGTTATAATCATAGTCGTGGTTGTTATAATCATAGTCTTAGTAGTTATAATCAGGTCGTGGCTGAATAATCATGGTCGTCGTCGTTATGATCATAGTCGGCTGGTATAATCATGGTCGTGGTTGTTATAATAATAGTCGTTTTTGTTATATTCATTGTCGGTTGTTATAATCATGGTCGTGGTTGTTATGATAAATTCGTGGTTGTTATAATCATGGTTGTGGTTATTATAATCACGGCCGTGGTTGTTATAATCATGGTCGTGGTTATTATAATCATGGTCGGTGTTGTTATAATCATGGTCGTTGTTGTTATAATCACGGTCGTGGTTGTTATAATAATGTTCGTTGTTGTCATAATCATGGTCGTGGTTGTTATAATCAGTGGTAGGCTATTATATCTCGTGGCCGTAGTTGTTATAATCATGGTCCTGGATGTTATAATCATGGTCGTGGTTGTTAAAATCATAGTCGGTTGTTATAATCATGGTCGGTTGTTATAACTGCGGTCGGTGTTGTAATAGTCATGGTAGTGGTTTTATAATCATGGTCGTGGTTGTTATAATCATGGTCGTGGTTGTAATAGTCATGGTCATGGTTGTTATAATCATGGTCGTGGTTGTTATAATAATGTTCGTGGTTGATATAATTATGAACGTGGCTGTTATAATCCTCGTCGTGGAAGTTATAATCATGGTCGTGTATTATAATCATGGAATCATAGTCGTGATATAATCATAGTCGGTTGTTATAATCATGGTCGTGGTTGTTATAATCATGGTCGTTGTTATAATCATCCGTGGTTATGATCATAGTCTTAGTTGATATAATCATTGTCGGTTGTTAAAATCATGGACGAAGTTATCATAATGATGGTCCTGGATGTTATAATCATGGTCGTGGTTGCTAAATTCATAGAAGTGGTTGTTATTATGGTCGTCGTGATATAATGATAGTCGGGTTATTATATTCGTGGTAGTGGTTGGTATAATCATGGTCGGGGTTGTTATAATCATAGTCGAGGTTGTTATAATCATGATCCTGGTTGTTAAAAATCATGGTCGAGGTTACGATTATAGTCGTGGTTGTTATAATCATGGTCGTGGTTGTTATAACTCGCGGTCATGGTTATAGTCGCGGTAGTGGCGATATAATCATGGTCGTGGTTATTATAAACATGGTCGAGGTTGTTTTGATCATGGCGCTGGTTTTGATCATTGTCGTGGTTGTTATAACTGGGCGGGCGTTGTTATAACTGGTGGTGGTTGTTATAATCATGGTCGTGGTTATATCTGCGGTCGTGGTTGTTATTATCATGGTCGTAGTTGTTATAATCATGGTCCTGATGTTATAATCATGGGCGTGGTTGTTATAATCATGGTCATGGTTGTTATAATCATGGTCGTCGTTATGATCATAGTCATGGATGTTATAACTGGCGGACGTGGTTGTTGAATCATGGTCGTGGTTGTTATAATCACGGTAGTGGTTGTTATAATCACGACGTGGTTGTTATAATCATGGTCGTGGTTGTTATAATCATGGTCGTGGTTGTTTTGATCATGATCGTGGTTTGATCATTGTCGGTTATTATAATCACGGGCGTGGTTGTTATAATCATGGTCGTGGTTGTTATAATCATGTTCGTGGTTATTTTATTCATGGTCGTGGTTGTTATAATCACTGTCGTGGGTGTTATAATTATGGCGTGTTGTTATAATCATAGTCGTGGTAATCATGGTCGTGGTTGTTTTGATCATGTCGTGGTTTTGATCATTGTCGTGGTTGTTATAATCATGGGCGTGGTTATAATCATGGTTGTGGTTATTATAATCATGGTCGTGGTTGTTTTGATCATGGTCGTGATTTTGATCATTGTCGGGTTGTTATAACGGTCGTTGTTATTATCATGGTCGTATTTGTTATAAATTGGGTCCATGTTATTATCATGGTCGGTTGTTATAATCATGGTCCCGGATGTTATAATCATGGGCGTGGTTGTTATAATCATAGTGGTTGTTATAATCATGGTCGATAATATAATCAATGTGGATGTTTTAATCATAGTCGTTGTTGTTATAATCATAGTCGTCGTTGTTATAATCATGGTCATGGTTGTTATAATCATGGTCGTCGTATTGATCATAGTCATGGATGTTATAACTCATGGACGTGGTTGTTGTAATCATGGTCGTGGTTGTTATAATCATTGTAGTGGTTGTTATAATCACGACGTGGTTGTTATAATCATGGTCGTAGTTGTTTTGATCATGGTCGTGGTTTTGATCATTGTCGTGGTTGTTATATTCATGGGCGTGGTTGTTATAATCATGGTCGTGGTTGTTATAACCATCGTTATTATATTCATGGTCGTGGTTGTTATAATCACGGTTGTGGGTGTTATAATTATGGTCGTGGTTGTTATAACTGCGGTCGTGGGTGTTATAATCATGGTCGTAGTTGTTTGATCATGGTCGTGGTTGATCATTGTCGTGGTTGTTATAATCATGGGCGTGGTTGTTATAATCATGGTCGTGGTTGTTATAATCATGGTCGTGGTGGTTTTGATCATGGTCGTGGTTTTGATCATTGTCGTGGTTGTTATAATCATGGTCGTGGTTGTTATTATCATGGTCGTAGTTGTTATAATTATGGTCCTGGATATAATCATGGGCGTGGTTATTATATTCATGGTCGGGTTGTTATAATCACGGTCGGGTGTTATAATTATGGTCGTGGTTATAATGGTCGGGTGTTATAATCATGGTCGTGGTTCTTATAATCGTGGTCGTGGTTGTTATAATCATGGTCGTCGTTGTTATAATCATAGTCGGGTGATATAATACCAGTCGTGGTTGTTATAATCATGGTCGTGGTTGTTATAATCATGGTCGTCGTTATGATCATAGTTATTGTTGTTATAATTCGCGGCGGTTGTTGTAATCATGGTCGTGGTTGTTATAATCATGGTAGTGGTTGTTATAATCTTGGTCGTGGTTGTTATAATCATGGTCGTAGTTGTTTTGATCATGGTCGTGGTTTTGATCATTGTCGTGGTTTATGATTATAGTCGTAGGTGTTATAATCATGGTCGTGGGAGATATAATAATAGTCGTGGTTGTTATAATCATGGTCGTGGTTGTTATAATCATAGTCGTGGTTGTTATAATCATGATCGTGGTTGTCATAATCATGGTCGTGGTTGTAATAGTCATGATAGTGGTTGTTATAATCATGGTCGTGGTTGTTATAATCATGGTCGGTTATGACTGTTCGTGGTTTATGATTTATCGTAGGTGTTATAATCTGGGCGGTGGGAGATATAATAATAGTCGGTTGTTATAATCATGGTCGTGGTTGTTATAATCATAGTCGTGGTTGTTATAATCATGATCGTGGTTGTCATAATTACGGTCGGTTGTAATAGTCACGATAGTGGTTATAATCATGGTCGTGGTTGTTATAATCATGATCGCGGTTATTATAATCGTGGTGGTTATAATCGTGGTCGGTTGATATAATCATGGTCGGGGTTGTTATAATCATGGTCTGTTGTTATAATCATGGTCATGGTGTCTTAATCATGGTCGTGGTTATAGATAGTCGTGGTTGTTATAATCATGGTCGTGGTTGTTATAATAATGGTCGGTTGTAATAGTCATGGTAGTGGTTATAATCATGGTCGTGGTTAGTATAATCATGGTCATAGGTGTTATAATCATGGTCGTGGTTGTAATAGTCATGGTAGTGGTTGTTATAATCATGGTCGTGGTTGTTATAATCATGATCGTGGTTATTATAATCATGGTCGTGATGTTATAATCATGGTCTGTTGTTATAATCATGGTCGTGGTTGTTATAACTCATGATCGTGATGTTATAATCATGGTCGGTTGTTATAATCATGGTCGTGGCTGTTATAACTGGTCGTAGTTGTTATTATCATGGTCGTGATGTCATAATCATTGTCGTGGTTATGATTATAGTCGTGGTTGTTATAATCATGGTCGGTTGATATAATCATGGTCGTGGTTGTAATAGTCGCGGTAGTGGTTATAATCATGGTCGTGGTTAGTGTAATCATGGTTGTAGGTGTTATAATCATGTCGTGGCTGTTATAATCATGGTCCTGGGTGTTATATTCATGGTCGTGATGTTATAATCATGGTCGTGGTTGTTATAATCATGGTCGATGTCATAATCATGGTCGTGGTTATGATCATGGTCGTGGTTGTTAAAATCATGGTCGTGGTTGTCATAATTATGGTCGTGGTTGTAATAGTCATGGTAGTGGTTGTTATAATCGGTCGGTTTTGCAAGTATAATCATGGTCGTAGGTGTTATAATCATGGTCGGTTGTAATATTCATGGTAGTGGTTGTTATAATCATGGTCGTGGTTGTTATAACTCGTGATCGGTTGATATAATCATGGTCGTGGTTGTTATAATCATGGTCGGTTGTTATAATCATGGTCGTGGTTGTTATAGTCATGTTAGTGGTTGTTATAATCATGGTCGTGGTTAGTATAATCATGGTCGTGGTTGCTATAACATGATCGTGGTTGTTATAATCATGGTCGTGGATGTTATATTCATGGTCGTGATG
Source organism: Homarus americanus (assembly GCF_018991925.1). Classification (NCBI taxonomy): domain Eukaryota; kingdom Metazoa; phylum Arthropoda; class Malacostraca; order Decapoda; family Nephropidae; genus Homarus; species Homarus americanus. Next base: position 11,766,109 of record NW_024744839.1, on the reverse strand, counting down.
TCATAATCATGGTCGTGGTTATGATTATAGTCGTGGTTGTTATAATCATAGTCGTGGTTGTTATAATCATGGTCGCTGTTGGTATAGTCATGATAGTGGTTGTTATAATCATGGTCGTGTTTAGTATAATCATGGTCGTGGTTGCTATAATCATGATCGTGGTTGTTATAATCATGGTCATGGATGTTATAATCATGGTCGTGTTGTCATAATCATGGTTGTGGTTATGATTATAGTCGTGGTTGTTAAAATCATGGTTGTGATGTTATAATTATGGTCGTGGTTGTAATATCATGGTAGTGGTTGTTATAATCATGGTCGTGGTTAGTATAATCATGGTCGTAGGTGTTATAATCATGGTCGTGGTTGTATAGTCACTGTAGTGGTTGTTATAATCATTGTCGTGGTTGATATAATCATGGTCGTGGTTATTATCATGGTCGTGGTTGTTATAATCATGGTCTGATTATAATCAAGGTCGTGGTTGTTATAATCAAGATCGTGGTTGTAATAACCATGGTCGTGGTTGTTATCATCATGGTCGTAGTTGTTATAATAATTTTCGGATGTCATAATTGTGGTCGTGGTTCGATCATATTCGTGGTTGATATAATCATTGTCGTGGTTGTTATAATCATGATCGTAGTTGTTATAATCATGGTCGTGGTTAGTATAATCATGGTTGTGTTTATTATAACTGCGTCGTTGTAGGTTTAATCATGGTCGTGGTGGTTATAATCATGGTTGTGGTTGTTATAATCATGGTTGTGGTTGTTACAATCATGGTCGTGTTGTTATAATCATAGTCGTAATTGTTATAATTGGGCGTCATTGTTATAATCATGGTCGTGGGTGTTATAATCATCGTCGTGGGTGTTATAATCATAGTCGTGGTTGTTATAATTATGGTCGTGGTTGTTACAACTCATGGTCGTGGTTGTTATAATCATGGTCGTGGTTATGATCATGCTCGTAGTTGTTATGGTCATAGTCGTAGGTGCTATAATCATGGTCAGTTGTCTAATGAGGTCGTGATGTTATAATCATGGTCGTGGTTGTTATAATCATGGTAGTGGTTGTTATAATTATGTCGTTTGGTATAATCATGGTCGTGGTTGTTATAATCATGGTCGTGTTTGTTATAATCATGGTCGTGGTTGTTATAATCATGGTCGTGGTTGTTATAATCATGGTCGTGGTTGTTAAAACGGTATTATAATCACACGAGGGTGTTATAATCATGGTCGTGGTTATAATCATGGTCATCGTTATTATAATGGTGGTCGTGGTTGTTATAATCAATGGCGTGGCTGTTATAATAATGGTCGTGGTTATGGTCATGCTCTGGGTTTATAATCATAGTCGTAGGTGTTATAATCATGGTCGTGGGTGATATAATCATAGTCGTGGTTGTTATAATCATGGTCGTAGTTGAGTATATTCATAGTCGTGGTTGTTATAATCATGGTCGTGTTGTTATAATCATGGTCGTGTTATGATCATAGTCGAAGGTTATAACCGCGGTCGTGGTTCGTATAATCATGGTCGGTTATAATCATGGTCGTGGTTGTTATAATCATGGTCGTGGTTGTTATAATCGTCGGCATGGTTGTTATAATCATGGTCGTGGTTGTTATAACTGGGCGGTCGGGTTATGATCTTGTCGTGGTTGTTATAATCATGGTCGGTTGTAATAGTCATTTTAGTGGTTGTTATAATCATGGTCGTGGTTGTTATAATCATGGTCGTGGTTGTAATAGTCGCTTATCATAGTTGTTATAATCATAGTCGTGGTTGTTATAATCATGGTCGTGGTTGTTATAATCATGGTCGGGTGTTATAATCATGGTCGTGGTTGTTATAATCATATTCGTGGTTGTTATAACTGGCGGTCTTGTTGGTATAATCATGGTTGTGGTGTTATAATTATG
>NW_024744839.1:11733912-11764078 GCF_018991925.1 Homarus americanus | reverse complement strand
GGTTGTTATAATAATCATGGTTGTGGTTTCTACAATCATGGTCCTGGTTATAATCTTGGTCGTGGTTATGATAATCATGGTCTTGGTTGTTAGAATCATGGACGTGGTCATGATCATAGAAGTTTTATTTATAATCATGGTGTGGTTGTTATAATCATAGTTGTGGTTTTTATAATCATGGTCGTTGTTGTTATAATTATGGTCGTGGCTATGATCATAGTCATGGTTGATATAATCATGGTCGTGGTTATGACCAAAGTCGTGGTTGTTATAACCATGGTCGTGGTTATGATCATGGTCGTGGTTGTTATAACATGGTTGTGGTTGTTATAATCATGAAGATTAAGTGGTTGTTATAATCATGAAGATCGTGGTTATGATCTTAGTAGTCGTGGTTGTTATAATCGCTAGTTAATTTGTTATAATCATGGTCGTGGTTGTTATAACATGGTTGTAGTTTATTTATAATCATGGTCGTGGTTTGTTATAATCATAGTCCGTTGGTATGATCCTTAATCGTGGTTATTATAATCATGGTGTGGTTGTTATAATCATGGTCGTGATTGTTAAAACATGTTTGTGGTTGTTATAATCATGGTCGTGGTTGTTATAATCATGGACGTCGGTGATATAATCATAGTAGTGGTTGTTATAATCATTGTCGTGGTTGTTATAATCATGGTCGTGGTTGTTATAATCATGGTCGTGGTTATGATCATGCTCGTGGTTTATGATCGTAGTCGTAGGTGTTATAATCATTGTCGTGATTAATATAATCATAGTAATTGTTGTTATAACCATGGTCTAGGTTCTTATAATCATGGTCGTGGCTGTTATAATTATGGTCGTGGCTATGATCATAGTCTTGGTTGTTATAATCATGGTCCTGGTTGTTATAATCATGGTTGTGTTTGTTATAATCATGGTCGTGGTTATTATAATCATGTTCGGGGTTTCGACAATCATGGTCGTGGTTGTTATTATCATTGTCGTGGCTGTTATAATCATGGTTGTGTATGTTATAATCATGGTCGTGGTTGTTATAATCATGGTTGTGGTTTCTACAATCATGGTCGTCATTGTTATAATCATGGTCGTGGTTGTTATAATCATGGTCGTGGTTGTTAGAATCATGGTCGTGGTTATGATCATACTCGTGGTAGTTATAATCATGGTCTTTGTTGTTATAATTATGGTCGTGGAACTGATCAAAGTCGTGGTTGTTATAATGATGGATCGTGGTTTTATAATCATGGGCGTGGTTGTTATAATCATGGTTGTCGTTATGATCATGCCCGTGGTTTATGATCATAGTCGTAGGTGTTATAATCATGGTCATGGGTGAAATAATTATAGTCATAGTTGTTATAATAATAGTCGTTTTTGTTATAATCATGGTCGTAGTTGTTATAATCTTAGTCGTGGTTTTTAAAATCATGGTCGTGGTTGTTAGAATCATGGTCATGGTTATGATTATAGTCGTGGTTGTCATAATCATGGTGTGGTTGTTATAATCATGGTCGTGGTTGATATAGCATGGTTGTGGTTGTTATAATCATGGTCGTGGTTTTTATAATCATGGTCGTGGTTATGATCATAGTCGTGATTGTTATAATCATGGTCTTGGTTATGATCAAAGTCGTGGGTGTTATAATCATGGTTGTGATTGTTATAATCATCGTCGAGGTTGTTAAAATTATGGTCGTGGTTATGATCCAAAATCATTAGTTTATTTATAATCATAGTTGTGTTTTGTTTATAATCATGAATCCGTGGTTGAAATTTATAATCATGGTCGTGGTTTCTACAATCATGGTCGTGGTTGTTATAATCATGGTTGTGTTTATTATAATTATGGTCGTGGTTGTTAGAGTCATGGTAGAGGTTATGATCATAGTCGTGTAGTTATAATCATGGTCGTTGTTGTTATAATTATGGTCGTGGCTCTGATGATAGTCGTGGTTGTTATAATGATGGTCGTGGTTTTATAATCATTGTCGTGGTTGTTATAATCATGGTTTTCGTTATGATCATGCCCGTGGTTTATGATCATAGTCGTAGGTGTTATAATCATGGTCGTGGGTGATATAATCATAGTCGTAGTTGTTATAATCATAGTCGTGTTTGTTATAATCATGGTGTTAGTTGTTATAATCATAGTCGTGGTTTCTATAATCATGGTCGTTGTTGTTATAATTATGGTCGTGGCTATGATCATAGTCGTGGTGGTTATAATCATGGTCGTGGTTGTTAGAATCATGGTCGTGGTTTGATCATAGTCGTGATAGTTATAATCATGTTCGTGGTTGTTATAATCATGGTCGTGGTTGTTATAGTCATGGTCGTGGTATCTACAATCATGGTCGTGGTTGTTATCATCATTGTCATGGTTGTTATAATCATGGTCGTGGTTGTTAGAATCATGGTCGTGGTTATGACCATAGTCGTGGTAGTTATAATCATGGTGAGGTTGTTATAATCATGGTCGTGGTTGTTATAATCTTGGTCGTGGTTGTTATAATCATGGTAATGGTTGTTATAATCATGGTTGTGGTTGGTATAATTATGGTCGTGGTTGTTATAATCATGGTCTTGGTTTCTACAAACATTGCTGTGGTTGTTATAATCATGGTCGTTGTTGTTATAATTATGGTCGTGGCTATGATCATAGTTGTGGTTGTTACAATCATGGTCGTGGTTGTTATAGTCATGTTCGTGGTTGCTATAATCATGGTCGTGGTTGTTATAATCATGGCCGTGGTTGCTATAATCATGGTCGTGGCTGTTAGAATCATGGTCGTGGTTATTATAATCTTGGTCGTGGTTGTTATAATCATGGTCGTGGTTATGATCATAGTCGTGGTAGTTATAATCATGGTCGTTGTTGTTATAATTATCGTCGTAGCTGTGATCATAGTCGTGGTTGTTATATTGATGGTCGTGGTAGTTATATTCATGGTCGTGGTTGTTACAATCATGGTCGTGGTTGTTATAATCATGGTCGTGGTTGATATAATCATGGTCGTGATTATGATCATGCCCGTGGTTTATGATCATAGTCGTAGGTGTTATAATCATGGTCGTGGGTGATATAATCATAGTCGTAGTTGTTATCATCATAGTCGTGTTTGTTAGAATCATGGTCGTTGGGGTTATAATCATAGTCGTGGTTTATATAATCATGGTCGTTGTTGTTAAAATTATGGTCGTGGCAATGATCATAGTCGTGGTGGTTATAATCATGGTCGTGGTTGTTAGAATCATGGTCGTGGTTATGATCATAGTCGTGATAATTATAATCATGGTCGTTGTTGTTATAATTATGGTCGTGGCTATGATCATAGTCGTGGTTGTTATAAACATGGTCGTGGTTGATATAATCATGTTCTTGGTTGTTATAATCATGGTCGTGGTTGTTATAATCATGGTTGTGGTTTCTACAATCATGGTCCTGGTTATAATCTTGGTCGTGGTTATGATAATCATGGTCTTGGTTGTTAGAATCATGGACGTGGTCATGATCATAGAAGTTTTATTTATAATCATGGTGTGGTTGTTATAATCATAGTTGTGGTTTTTATAATCATGGTCGTTGTTGTTATAATTATGGTCGTGGCTATGATCATAGTCATGGTTGATATAATCATGGTCGTGGTTATGACCAAAGTCGTGGTTGTTATAACCATGGTCGTGGTTATGATCATGGTCGTGGTTGTTATAACATGGTTGTGGTTGTTATAATCATGGTCGTGGTTGTTATAATCATGGTCGTGGTTATGATCATAGTCGTGGTTGTTATAATCATGGTGTGGTTGTTATAATCATGGTCGTGGTTGTTATAACATGGTTGTGGTTGTTATAATCATGGTCGTGGTTGTTATAACTGGCGGTCGTTGTTATGATCATAGTCGTGGTTGCTATAATCATGGTGTGGTTGTTATAATCATGGTCGTGGTTTTTATAATCATGGTCGTGGTTGTTATAATCATGGTCGTGGTTGTTATAATCATGGTTGTGATTGTTATAATCATGGTCGTGGTTGTTATAATCATCGTCATGGTTGTTATTAGCATGGTCGTGGTTATGATCAAAGTCGTAAGGCGATCATGCCTCGCGGGTTTATGATCGAAGTCGAGGTGTTATAACTGGCCACCGTGATTAATATAATTGCTAGTAATTGTTGTTATAACTGCTACGGTTGTTATAACTGGGCGGTCGCGCCGTTATAATTATGGTCGTGGCTATGATCATAGTCGTGGTGGTTATAATCATGGTCGTTGTTGTTAGAATCATGGTCGTGGTTTGATCATAGTCGTGATAGTTATAATCATGTTCGTGGTTGTTATAATCATGGTCGTGGTTGTTATAGTCATGGTCGTGGTATCTACAATCATGGTCGTGGCTGTTATCATCATTGTCGTGGTTGTTATAATCATGGTCGTGGTTGTTAGAATCATGGTCGTGGTTATGATCATAGTTGTGGTAGTTATAATCATGGTGAGGTTGTTATATTCATGGTCGTGGTTGTTATAATCTTGGTCGTGGTTGATATTATCATGGTAGTGGTTGTTATAATCATGGTTGTGGTTGGTATAATCATGGTCGTGGTTGTTATAATCATGGTCGTGGTTTCTACAAACATTTCTGTGGTTGTTATAATCATGGTCGTTGTTGTTATAATTATGGTCATGGTTATGATCATATTCGTGGTTGTTATAATCATGGTGTGGTTGTTATAATCATGGTCGTGGTTCATATAACATGGTTGTGGTTGTTATAATCATGAGCGTGGTTGTTATAATCATGGTCGTCGCTGATATAATCATGGTCGTGGTTGTTATAATTATTGCCGTGGTTGTTATAATCATGGTCGTGGTTATGATCATAGTCGTGGTAGTTATAATCATGGTCGTTGTTGTTATAATTATCGTCGTAGCTGTGATCATAGTCGTGGTTGTTATAATGATGGTCGTGGTAGTTATATTCATGGTCGTGGTTGTTAAAATCATGGTCGTGGTTGTTATAATCATGGTCGTGGTTGATATAATCATGGTCGTGATTATGATCATGCCCGTGGTTTATGATCATAGTCGTAGGTGTTATAATCATGGTCGTGGGTGATATAATCATAGTCGTAGTTGTTATCATCATAGTCGTGTTTGTTAGAATCATGGTCGTTGGGGTTATAATCATAGTCGTGGTTTATATAATCATGGTCGTTGTTGTTAAAATTATGGTCGTGGCAATGATCATAGTCGTGGTGGTTATAATCATGGTCGTGGTTGTTAGAATCATGGTCGTGGTTATGATCATAGTCGTGATAATTATAATCATGGTCGTTGTTGTTATAATTATGGTCGTGGCTATGATCATAGTCGTGGTTGTTATAAACATGGTCGTGGTTGATATAATCATGTTCTTGGTTGTTATAATCATGGTCGTGGTTGTTATAATCATGGTTGTGGTTTCTACAATCATGGTCCTGGTTATAATCTTGGTCGTGGTTATGATAATCATGGTCTTGGTTGTTAGAATCATGGACGTGGTCATGATCATAGAAGTTTTATTTATAATCATGGTGTGGTTGTTATAATCATAGTTGTGGTTTTTATAATCATGGTCGTTGTTGTTATAATTATGGTCGTGGCTATGATCATAGTCATGGTTGATATAATCATGGTCGTGGTTATGACCAAAGTCGTGGTTGTTATAACCATGGTCGTGGTTATGATCATGGTCGTGGTTGTTATAACATGGTTGTGGTTGTTATAATCATGGTCGTGGTTGTTATAATCATGGTCGTGGTTATGATCATAGTCGTGGTTGTTATAATCATGGTGTGGTTGTTATAATCATGGTCGTGGTTGTTATAACATGGTTGTGGTTGTTATAATCATGGTCGTGGTTGTTATAATCATGGTCGTTGTTATGATCATAGTCGTGGTTGTTATAATCATGGTGTGGTTGTTATAATCATGGTCGTGATTGTTAAAACATGTTTGTGGTTGTTATAATCATGGTCGTGGTTGTTATAATCATGGACGTCGGTGATATAATCATAGTAGTGGTTGTTATAATCATTGTCGTGGTTGTTATAATCATGGTCGTGGTTGTTATAATCATGGTCGTGGTTATGATCATGCTCGTGGTTTATGATCGTAGTCGTAGGTGTTATAATCATTGTCGTGATTAATATAATCATAGTAATTGTTGTTATAACCATGGTCGTGGTTGTTATAATCATGGTCGTGGCTGTTATAATTATGGTCGTGGCTATGATCATAATCTTGGTTGTTATAATCATGGTCCTGGTTGTTATAATCATGGTTGTGTTTGTTATAATCATGGTCGTGGTTATTATAATCATGTTCGTGGTTTCGACAATCATGGTCGTGGTTGTTATTATCATTGTCGTGGCTGTTATAATCATGGTTGTGTATGTTATAATCATGGTCGTGGTTGTTATAATCATGGTTGTGGTTTCTACAATCATGGTCGTCATTGTTATAATCATGGTCGTGGTTGTTATAATCATGGTCGTGGTTGTTAGAATCATGGTCGTGGTTATGATCATACTCGTGGTAGTTATAATCATGGTCTTTGTTGTTATAATTATGGTCGTGGAACTGATCAAAGTCGTGGTTGTTATAATGATGGATCGTGGTTTTATAATCATGGGCGTGGTTGTTATAATCATGGTTCTCGTTATGATCATGCCCGTGGTTTATGATCATAGTCGTAGGTGTTATAATCATGGTCATGGGTGAAATAATTATAGTCATAGTTGTTATAATAATAGTCGTTTTTGTTATAATCATGGTCGTAGTTGTTATAATCTTAGTCGTGGTTTTTAAAATCATGGTCGTGGTTGTTAGAATCATGGTCGTGGTTATGATCATAGTCGTGGTAGTTATAATCATGGTGTGGTTGTTAAAATCATAGTCGTGGTTTTTATAATCATGGTCGTTGTTGTTATAATTATGGTCGTGGCTATGATCATAGTCGTGGTTTTTATATTCGTGGTCGTTGTTGTTATAATTATGGTCGTGGCTATGATCATAGTTGTGGTTGTTATAACCATTGTCGTGATTGTTATAATCATGTTCGTGGTTGTTATAATCATGGTCGTGGTTGTTATAATCATGGTCATGATTTCTATAATCATGGTCGTGGTTGTAATAATCATTGTCGTGGATGTTATAATTATGGTCGTGGTTGTTAGAATCATGGTCGTGGTTATGATCATAGGCGTGGTAGTTATAATCATGGTGTGGTTGTTATAATCATGGTTGTGGTTGTAATAATTTATGGTCGTGGTTGTTATAATCATGGTAGTGGGTGTTATAATCATGGTTGTGGTTGTTATAATCATGGACGTGGTTGTTATAATCATGGTCGTGGTTTCTACAATCATTGTCGTGGTTGTTATAATCATGGTCGTTTTTGCTATAATTATGGTCGTGGCTCTGATCATAGTCGTGGTTGTTATAATGATGGTCGTGGTTGTTATAATCATGGTTGTCGTTATGATGATGCCCGTGGTTTATGATCATAGTCGTATGTGTTATAATCATGGACGTGGGTGAAATAATCATAGTCATAGTTGATATAGAAATAGTCGTTTTTGTAATAGTCATGGTCGTAGTTGTTATAATCTTAGTCGTGGTTTTATAATTATGGTCGTGGTTGTTAGAATCATGGTCGTGGTTATGATCATGGTCGTGATAGTTAAAATCATGGTCGTTGTTGTTATAATTATGGTTGTGGCTATGATCATAGTCGTGGTTGTTATAATCATGGTCGTGGTTATGATCATAGTCGTGGTAGTTATAATCATGGTCGTGGTTATGATCAAAATCGTGGATGTTATAATCATAGTCGTGGTTTTTATATTCGTGGTCGTTGTTGTTATAATTATGGACGTGGCTATGATCATAGTGGTGGTTGTTATAAACATGGTCGTGGATGTTATAACCATTTTCGTGGTTGTTATAATCATGGTCGTGGTTGGTATAATCATGGTCGTGGTTTCTACAATCATGGTCGTCGTTGTTATAATCATGGTCGTGGTTGTTATAATCATGGCCGTGGTTGTTATAACATGGTTGTGGTTGTTATAATCATGGTCGTGGTTGTTATAATCATGGTCGTGGTTATAATCATAGTCGTAGTTGTTATAATCATGGTGTGGTTGTTATAATCATGGTCGTGATTGTTAAAACATGTTTGTGGTTGTTATAATCATTGTTATAATCATGGACGTCGGTGATATAATCATAGTAGTGGTTGTTATAATCATTGTCGTGGTTGTTATAATCATGGTCGTGGTTGTTGTAATCATTGTCGTGGTTATGATCATGCTCGTGGTTTATGATCGTAGTCGTAAGTGTTATAATGTGGTCGTGGGTGATATAATCATAGTAATTGTTGTTATAATCATGGTCGGGTTGTTATAATCATGTTCGCGTGGTTTCCTCATAATCATGGTCGTGGTTGTTATAATCAAGGTCGTGGCTGTTATAATCATGGTCGTGGTTGTTAGAATCATGGTCGTGGCTATGATCATTGTCGTGGTAGTTATAACCATGGTCGTTGCCAGTAATTATGGTCGTGGCACTGATCATAGTCGGTTGTTATAGTGATGGTCGGGTTGTTGTTATAATCATGGTTGTCGTTATGATCATGCCCGTGGTTGCGATCATAGTCGAGGTGTTATAATCATGGTCGGGTGATATAATCATATCATAGTTGTTATAATAATAGCCGTTTTGTTATAATCATGGTCGAAGCAGCAATCTTTTAGTCGGTTTTTATAACTGGCGGTCGTGGGTTGTTAGAATCATGGTCGTGGCGCGATCATAGTCGTGATAGCCATAACCGGCGGTCGTTGTTGCTATACCCGCGGTCGTGGCTATCATCATAGTCGGGTTGTTATAATCAATCATGGTCGTGATTGTTATAATCATAGTCGTAGTTTTTATATTCGTGGTCGTTGTTGTTATAATTATGGTCGTGGCTATGATCAGAGTTGTGGTTGTTATAAACATGGTCGTGATGTTATAATCATTGTCGTGGTTGTTATAATCATGGTCGTGGTTGTTTTAATCATGGTCGTGGTTATGATCATGCTCGTGGTTTATGATCATAGTCGTAGGTGTTATAATCATGGTCGTGGGTGATATAATCATAGTAGTGGTTGTTATAATCATGGTCGTGGTTGATATAATCATGGTCGTGGTTGTTATAATTACGGTCGTGGCTATGATCATAGTCTTAGTTGTTATAATCATTTTCGTGGTTTTTATAATCATGGTTGTGTTTGTTATAATCATGTTCGTGGTTGTTATAATCATGGTCGTGGTTTCTAAAATCATGGTCGTGGTTGTCATAATCATGGTCGTGGTTGTTATAATCATGGTCGTGGTTGTTATAATCATGGTCGTGGTTGTTAGAATCATGGTCGTGGTTATGATCATAGTCGTGGTAGTTATAATCATGGTCTTTGTTGTAATAATTATGGTCGTGGCTCTGATCAAAGTCGTGGTTGTTATAATGATGGTCGTGGTTTTATAATCATGGTCGTGGTTGTTATAATCATGGTTGTCGTTATGATCATGCCCGTGGTTTATGATCATAGTCGTAGGTGTTATAATCATGGTCATGGGTGAAATAATCATAGTCATAGTTGTTATAATAATAGTCGTTTTTGTTATAATCATGGTCGTAGTTGTTATAACCTTAGTCGTGGTTTTTATAATCATGGACGTGGTTGTTAGAATCATGGTCGTTGTTATGATCATAGTCGTGATAGTTATAATCATGGTCGTTGTTGTTATAATTGAGGTCGTTGGCTATGACCATAGTCGTGGTTTTTATAATCATGGTCGTGGTTATGATCATAGTCGTGGTAGTTATAATCATGGTATGGTTGTTAAAATCATTGTCGTGGTATTTATAATCATGGTCGTTGTTGTTATAATTATGGTCGTGGCTATGATTATAGTCGTGGTTGCTATAATCATGGTCGTGGTTATGATCATAGTCGTGGTTGTTATAATCATGGTGTGGTTGTTATAATCATGGTCGTGGTTGATATAACATGGTCGTGGTTGTTATAATCATGGTTGTGGTTGTTATAAACATGGTCGTGGTTATGATCAAAGTCGTGGTTGTTATAATCATGGTCGTGGTTATTATCATAGTCGTGGTTGTTATAATCATGGTTGTGGTTATGATCATATTCGTGGTTGTTATGATCATGGTCATGGTTATGATCATAGTCCTGGTTGTTATAATCATGGTGTGGTTGTTATAATCATGGTCGTGGTTCATATAACATGGTTGTGGTTGTTATAATCATGAGCGTTGTTGTTTTAATCATGGTCGTCGCTGATATAATCATGGTCGTGGTTGTTATAATTATAGTCGTGGTTATTATAATCATTGCCCTGGTTGTTATAATCATGGTCGTGGTTATGATCATATTCGTGATAGTTATAATCATTGTCGTTGTTGTTATAATCATGTTCGTGGTTGTTATAATCATGGTCGTGGTTGTTATAGTCATGGTCGTGGTTTCTACAATCATGGTCGTGGTTGTTATCATCATTGTCGTGGTTGTTATTATCATTGTCGTGGTTGTTAGAATCATGGTCATGGTTATGATCATAGTCGTGGTAGTTATAACTATGGTGAGTTTGTTATAGTCATGGTCGTGGTTGTTATAATCATGGTCGTGGTTGTTATAATCATGGTAGTGGTTGTTATAATCATGGTTGTGGTTGTTATAATCATGGTCATTAGTTTCTACAATCATGGTCGTGGTTGTTATAATCATGGTCGTTGTTGTTATAATTATGGTGCATTGGTTGTTATATTCATGTTCGTGGTTGTTATAATCATGGTTTGTGGTTGTTATAATCATGGTCGTGGTTTCTACAATCATGGTCGTGGTTGTTATAATCATGGTCGTGGTTGTTATAATCATGGTAGTGGTTGTTATAATCATGGTTGTGGTTGCTATAATCATGGTCATGGTTTCTACAAACATTGTCGTGGTGGTTATAATCATGGTCGTTGTTGTAATAATTATGGTCGTGGCTATGATCATATATGTGGTTGTTATAATCATGGTCGTGGTTGTTATAATCATGTTCGTGGTTGTTATAATCATGGTTGTGGTTGTTATAATCATGGTCGTGGTTTCTACAATCATGGTCGTGGTTGTCGTAATCATGGTCGTGGTTGTTATAATAATTCTCGTGGTTTCTATAATCATGGTAGTGGGTGTTATGATCATGGTCGTGGTTGTTATAATCATGGTTGTGGTTGTTATAAACATGGTTGTGGTTATGATCAAAGTCGTGTTGTTATAATCATGGTCGTGGTTATTATCATAGTCGTGGTTTTTATAATCATGGTTGTGGTTATGATCATAGTCGTGGTTGTTATGATCATGGTCATGGTTATGATCATAGTCGTGGTTGTTATAATCATGGTGTGGTTGTTATAATCATGGTCGTGGTTGATATAACATGGTTGTGGTTGTTATAATCATGGTCGTGGTTTTTAAAATCATGGTCGTGGTTATGATCATAGTCGTGATTGTTATAATCATGGTCTTGGTTATGATCAAAGTCGTGGGTGTTATAATCATGGTTGTGATTGTTATAATCATCGTCGAGGTTGTTAAAATCATGGTCGTGGTTATGATCAAAATCGTGGTAGTTATAATCATGGTCGTGGGTATTATAATCATTGTAGTGGTTGTTATAATTATGGTCGTGGCTATGATCATAGTCTTGGTTGTTATAATCATGGTCTAGGTTTTTATAATCATGGTTGTGTTTGTTATAATCATGGTCGTGGTTGTTATAATCATGGTCGTGGTTTCTACAATCATGGTCGTGGTTGTTATAATCATGGTTGTGGTTGTTATAATTATGGTCGTGGTTGTTAGAGTCATGGTAGAGGTTGTGATCATAGTCGTGTAGTTATAATCATGGTCGTTGTTGTTATAATTATGGTCGTGGCTCTGATGATAGTCGTGGTTGTTATAATGATGGTCGTGGTTTTAAAATCATTGTCGTGGTTGTTATAATCATGGTTGTCGTTATGATCATGCCCGTGGTTTATGATCATAGTCGTAGGTGTTATAATCATGGTCGTGGGTGATATAATCATAGTCGTAGTTGTTATAATCATAGTCGTGTTTGTTATAATCATGGTGTTAGTTGTTATAATCATAGTCGTGGTTTCTCTAATCATGGTCGTTGTTCTTATAATTATGGTCGTGGCTATGATCATAGTCGTGGTGGTTATAATCATGGTCGTGGTTGTTATAATCATGGTTGTGTTTGTTATAATCATGGTCGTGGTTGTTATAATCATGGTTGTGTTTGTTATAATCATGGTCGTGGTTGTTATAATCATGTTCGTGGTTTCTACAATCATGGTCGTGGTTGTTATAATCATTGTCGTGGTTGTTATAACATGGTTGTGGTTGTTATAAACATGGTCGTGGATGTTATAATCATGGTCGTGGTTGTTATAATCATGGACGTCGGTGATATAATCATAGTAGTGGTTGTTATAATCATGGTCGTGGTTGTTATAATCATGGTCGTGGTTATGATCATGCTCGTGGTTTATGATCGTAGTCGTAGGTGTTATAATCATTGTCGTGATTGATATAATCATAGTTATTGTTGTTATAATCATGGTCGTGGTTGTTATAATCATTATCGTGGCTGTTATAATTATGGTCGTGGCTATGATCATAGTCTTGGTTGTTATAATCATGGTCCTGGTTGTTATAATCATGGTTGTGTTTGTTATAATCATGGTCGTGGTTGTTATAATCATGTTCGTGGTTTCTACAATCATGATCGTGGTTGTTATAATCATTGTCGTGGCTATTATAATCATGGTTGTGATTGTTATAATCATGGTCGTGGTTGTTATAATCATGGTCGTGGTTTCTACAATCATGGTCGTCATTGTTATAATCATGGTCGTGGTTGTTATAATCATGGTCGTGGTTGTTAGAATCATGGTCGTGGTTATGATCATACTCGTGGTAGTTATAATCATGGTCTTTGTTGTTATAATTATTGTCGTGGCTCTGATCAAAGTCGTGGTTGTTATAATGATGGTCGTGGTTTTATAATCATGGGCGTGGTTGTTATAATCATTGTTGTCGTTATGATCATGCCCGTGGTTTATGATCATAGTCGTAGGTGTTATAATCATGGTCATGGGTGAAATAATTATAGTCATAGTTGTTATAATAATAGTCGTTTTTGTTATAATCATGGTCGTAGTTGTTATAATCTTAGTCGTGGTTTTTATAATCATGGTCGTTGTTGTTATAATTATGGTCGTGGCTATGATCATAGTCGTGGTAGTTATAATCATGAATTGTGGTTGTTAAAATCATAGTAGTGGTTTTTATAATCATGGTCGTTATTTGTTATAATTATGGTCATGGCTATGATCATAGTCGTGAATGTTATAATCATGGTCGTGGTTGTTATAATCATGGTCGTGGTTTTTATAACATGGTTGTCGTTGTTATAATCATGGTCGTGGTTATGATCATAGTCGTGTTAGTTATAATCATGGTCGTTGTTGTTATAATTATGGTCGTGGCTATGATCATAGTTGTGGTTGTTATAACCATTGTCGTGATTGTTATAATCATGTTCGTGGTTGTTATAATCATGTTCGTGGTTGTTATAATCATGGTCGTGATTTCTATAATCATGGTCGTGGTTGAAATAATCATTGTCGTGGTTGTTATAATTATGGTCGTGGTTGTTAGAATCATGGTCGTGGTTATGATCATAGTCGTCGTAGTTATAATCATGGTGTGGCTGTTATAATCATTGTTGTGGTTGTTATAATCATGGTCGTGGTTGTTATAATCATGGTCGTGGTTTCTACAATCATTGTCGTGGTTGTTATAATCATGGTCGTTGTTGTTATAATTATGGTCGTGGCTCTGATCATAGTCGTGGTTATTATAATGATGGTCGTGGTTGTTATAATCATGGTTGTCGTTATGATGATGCCCGTGGTTTATGATCATAGTCGTAGGTGTTATAATCATGGTCGTGGGTGAAATAATCATAGTCATAGTTGTTATAAAAATAGTCGTTTTTGTTATATTCATGGTCGTAGTTGTTATAATCTTAGTCGTGGTTTTTATAATTATGGTCGTGGTTGTTAGAATCATGGTCGTGGTTATGATCATGGTCCTGATAGCTATAATCATGGTCGTTGTTGTTATAATTATGGTCGTGTCTATGATCATAGTCGTGGTTGTTATAATCATGGTCGGGGTTATGATCATAGTCGTGGTAGTTATAATCATGGTCGTGGTTGTTAAAATCATAGTCGTGGTTTTTATGATCATGGTCGCTGTTATTATAATTATGGTTGTGGCTATGATCATAGTCGTGGTTGTTATAACCATGGTCGTGGTTATGATCAAAATCGTCGATGTTATAATCATGGTCGTGGTTGTTAAAATCATAGTCGTGGTTTTTATATGCGTGGTCGTTGTTGTTATAATTATGGTCGTGGCTATGATCATAGTTGTGGTTGTTATAATCATGATCGTGGATGTTATAATCATGTTCGTGGTTATTATAATCATGGTCGTGGTTATGATCATAGTCGTGTTAGTTATAATCATGGTGTGGTTGTTAGTAATCATAGTCGTTGTTTTTATATTCATGGTCGTGGATGTTATAATCATGGTCGGGTTTCTACAATCATAGTCGGGTTGTTATAATTATGGTCGTGGTTTGATAATCGCGGTAGTGGTGTTATAATTATAGGTCGTGGTATGATCATAGTCGTGGTTGTTATAATCATGGTGTGGTTGTTATAATCATAGTCGTGGTTTTTATAATCATGGTCGTTGTTGTTATAATTATGGTCGTGGCTATGATCATAGTCGTAGTTGTTATAATCATGGTCGTGGTTATGACCAAAGTCGTCGTTGTTATAATCATGGTCGTGGACATGATCATAGTAGTGGTTGTTCTAATCATGGTTGTGGTTATGATCATAGTCGTGGTTGTTATGATCATGGTCGTGGCTATGATCATATTTGTGGTTGTTATACTCATGGTGTGGATGTTATAATCATGGTCGTGGTTGTTAAAACATGGTTGTGGTTGTTATAATCATGGTCGTGGTTGTTATAATCATGGTCGTGGCTATGATCATAGTCGTGGTTGTTACAATCATGGTGTGGTTGTTATAATCATGGTCGTGGTTGTTATAATCATGGTCGTGGTTGTTATAATCATGGTCGTGGTTGTTATAATCATGGACGTGGGTGATAAATTCATGGTTGTGGTTGCTATAATCATAGTCGTGGATATTATAATCATGGCCGTGGTTTTTATAATCATGGTCGTGGTTATGATCATAGTCGTGATTGTTATAATCAATGTCTTGGTTTTGATTAAAGTCGTGATTGTTATAATCATGGTGTGGTTGTTGTAATCATGTCCTGGATTCTATAATCATGGTCGTGGTAGTTATAATCATGGTCGTGGTTGTTATAATCATGTTTGTGACTGTTATAATCATGGTCGTGGTTGTTATAATCATCGTCGTGGTTGTTATAATCATGGTCGTGGTTATGATCAAAATCGTGGTTGTTATAATCATGGTCGTGGGTGTTATAATCATAGTAGTGTTTGTTATAATCATGGTCGTCGGTGATATAATCATAGTCGTGGTTGTTATAATCATTGTCGTTGTTGTTATAATCATGGTCGTGGTTGTTTTAATCATGGTCGTGGTTATGATCATGCTCGTGGTTTATGATCATATTCGTAGATGTTATAATCATGGTCGTGGGTGATATAATCATAGTGGTGGTTGTTATAATCATGGTCGTGGTTGATATAATCATGGTCGTGGTTGTTATAATTATGGTCGTGGCTATGATCATAGTCTTGGTTGTTATAATCATTTTCGTGGTTTTTATAATCATGGTTGTGTTTGTTATAATCATGTTCGTGGTTGTTATAATCATGGTCGTCGTTTCTACAATCATGGTCGTGGTTGTTATAATCATGGTCGTGGTTGTTATAATCATGGTCGTGGTTGTTAGAATCATGGTCGTGGTTATGATCATAGTCGTGGTAGTTATAATCATGGTCTTTGTTGTTATAATTATGGTCGTGGCTCTGATCAAAGTCGCGTTGTTATAATGATGGTCGTGGTTTTATAATCATGTTCGTGGTTGTTATAATCATGGTTGTCGTTATGATCATGCCCGTGGTTTATGATCATAGTCGTAGGTGTTATAATCATGGTTATGGGTGAAATAATCATAGTCATAGTTGTTATAATAATAGTCGTTTTTGTTATAATCATGGTCGTAGTTGTTATAACCTTAGTCGTGGTTTTTATAATCATGGACGTGGTTGTTAGAATCATGGTTGTTGTTATGATCATAGTCGTGATAGTTATAATTATGGTCGTTGTTGTTATAATTGAGGTCGTTGGCTATGATCATAGTCGTGGTTGTTATAATCATGGTCGTGGTTATGATCATAGTCGTGGTAGTTATAATCATGGTGTGGTTGTTAAAATCATAGTCGTGGTATTTATAATCATGGTCGTTGTTGTTATAATTATGGTCGTAGCTATGATCATAGTCGTGGTTGTTATAATCATGGTCGTGGTTGTTATAATCATAGTCGTGGTGTTTATATTCGTGGTCGTTGTTGTTATAATTATGGTCGTGGCTATGATCATAGTTATGGTTGATGTAAACATGGTCGTGGATGTTATAATCATGTTCGTGGTTGTTATAATCATGGCCGTGGTTTCTACAATCATGGTCGTCGTTGTTATAATCATGGTCGTGGTTGCTATAATCGTGGTCGTGGTTGTTAGAATCATGGTCGTGGTTATGATCATACTCGTGGTAGTTATAATCATGGTGTGGGTGTTATAATCATGGTGTGGGTGATATAATCATGGTCGTGGTTGTTATAATCATGGTCGTGGTTGTTATAATCTTGGTCGTGGTTGTTATAATCATAGTCGTGGTTGTTAAAAACATGCTGTGGTTGTTATAAACATGGTCGTGGGTGATATAAAATCATGGTCGTTGTTGTTATAATCATAACCATGGTTGTTATAATCATGGCCGTGGTTTTATAATCATGGTCGTGATTATGATCAATGTCGTGATTGTTATAATCATGGTCTTGGTTGTTATAATCACATTTGTGGTTGTTATAACATGGTTGTGGTAGTTATAATCATGGTCATGGTTGTTATAATCATGGTCGTGGTTGCTATAATCATGGTCGTGATTATGATCATGCTCGTGGTTTATGATCATAGTCGTAGGTGTTATAATCATGGTCGAGGGTGATATAATCATAGTAGTGGTTGTTATAATCATGGTCGTGGTTGTTATAATCATGGTCGTGGTTGTTATAATTATGGTCGTGGCTATGATCATAGTCGTGGTTGTTATAATCATGGTCGTGGCTGTTATAATCATGGTTGTGTTTGTTATAATCATGGTCGTGGTTGTTATAATCATGGTCGTTGTTGTTAAAATCATGGTCGTGGTTGTTAGAATCATGGTCGTGGTTATGATCATTGTCCGGTAATAATAATCATGGTCGTTGTTGTTATAATCATGGTTGTGTTTGTAATCATGGTCGTGGTTGTTATAATCATGGTCGTGGTTTCTACAATCATGGTCGTGGTTGTTATAATCATGGTCGTGGTTGTTATAGAATCATGGTCGTGGTTATGATCATAGTCGTGGTAGTTATAATCATGGTCGTGGTTGTTATAACATGGTTGTGGTTGGTATAATCATGGTCGTGGTTGTTATAATCATGGTCGTGGTTATGATCATAGTCTTGGTTGTTATAATCATAGTCCTGGTTGTTATAATCATGGTTATGTTTGTTATAATCATGGTCGTGGTTGTTATAATCATAGTGTGGTTGTTATAATCATGGGCGTGATTGTTAAAACATGTTTGTGGTTGTTATAATCATGGTCGTGGTTGTTATAATCATGGACGTCGGTGATATAATCATAGTAGTGGTTGTTATAATCATTGCCGTGGTTGTTATAATCATGGTCGTGGTTGTTGTAATCATTGTCGTGGTTATGATCATGCTCGTGGTTTATGATCGTAGTCGTAGGTGTTATAATCATGGTCGTGGGTGATATAATCATAGTAATTGTTGCTATAATCATGGTCGTGGTTGTTATAATTATGGTCGTGGCTATGATCATAGTCTTGGGTGTTATAATCATGGTCCTGGTTGTTATAATCATGGTTGTGTTTGTTATAATCATGCTCGTGGTTGTTATAATCATGTTCGTGGTTTCTACAATCATGGTCGTGGTTGTTATAATCATGGTCGTGGCTGTTATAATCATGGTCGTGGTTGTTAGAATCATGGTCGTGGTTATGATCATAGTCGTGGTAGTTATAATCATGGTCGTTACTGTTATAATTATGGTCGTGGCACTGATCATAGTCGTGGTTGTTATAATGATGGTCGTGGTTGTTATAATCATGGTTGTCGTAATGATCATGCCCGTGGTTTATGATCATAGTCGTAGGTGTTATAATCATGGTCGTGGGTGATATAATCATAGTCATACTTTTTATAATAATAGTCGTTTTTGTTATAATCATGGTCGTATTTGTTATAATCTTAGTCGTGGTTTTTATAATCATGGTCGTGGTTGTTAGAATCATGGTCGTGATTATGATCATAGTCGTGATAGTTATAATCATGGTCGTTGTTGTTATAATTATGGTCGTGGCTATGATCATAGTCGTGGTTGTTATAATCATGGTCGTAGTTGTTATAATCATAGTCGTGGTTTTTATATTCGTGGTCGTTGTTGTTATAATTATTGTCGTGGCTATGATCATAGTTGTGGTTGTTATAAACATGGTCGTGGATGTTATAATCATGTTCGTTGTTGTTATAATCATGGTCGTGGTTGTTATAATCATGTCCGTGGTTGTTAGAATCATGGTCGTGGTTATGATCATAGTCGTGATAGTTATAATCATGGTCGTTGTTGTTATAATCATAGTCTTCTTTTTTATAATCATGGTCGTTGTTGTTACAAACATGTTCGTGGTTGTTATAATCATGGTCGTGGATGTTATAATCATGGTCGTGGTTTCTACAATCATGGTCGTGGTTGTTATAATCATGTCCGTGGTTGTTAGAATCATGGTCGTGGTTATGATCATAGTCGTGATAGTTATAATCATGGTCGTTGTTGTTATAATTATGGTCGTGGCTATGATCATAGTCGTTGTTGTTATAATCATGGTCGTGGTTGTAATAATCATGTTCGTGGTTGTTATAATCATGGTCGTGGTTTCTACAATCATAGTCGTGGTTGTTATAATTATGGTCGTGGTTGTGATAATCATGGTAGTGGTTGTTAGAATCATGGTCGTGGTTATGATCATAGTCGTGTTAGTTATAATCATGGTGTGGTTGTTATAATCATAGTCTTCTTTTTTATAATCATGGTCTTTGTTGTTATAATTATGGTCGTGTCTACGATCATTGTCGTGGTTGTTATAATCATGGTCGTGGTTATGACCAAAGTCGTGGTTGTTATAATCATGGTCGTGGTTATGATCATAGTCGTGGTTGTTATAATCATGGTTGTGGTTATGATCAGTGTCGTGGTGGTTATGATCATGGTCGTTGCTATGATCATAGTCGTGGTTGTTATAATCATGGTCGTGGTTGTTAAAATCATAGTCGTGGTTTTTATAATCATGGTCGTTGTTGTTATAATTATGGTCGTGGCTATGATCATAGTCGTGGTTGTTATAATCATGGTCGTGGTTATGATCAAAATCGTGGATGTTATATTCATGGACGTGGTTGTTATAATCATAGTCGTGGTTTTTATATTCGTGGTCGTTGTTGTTATAATTATGGTCGTGGCTATGATCATAGTGGTGGTTGTTATAAACATGGTCGTGGATGTTATAATCATGTTCGTGGTTGTTATAATCATGGTCGTGGTTGGTATAATCATGGCCGTGGTTTCTACAATCATGGTCGTCGTTGTTATAATCATGGTCGTGGTTGTTATAATCATGGCCGTGGTTGTTATAACATGGTTGTGGTTGTTATAATCATGGCCGTGGTTGTTAGAATCATGGTCGTGGTTATGATCATAGTCGTGATAGTTATAATCATGGTCGTTGTTGTTATAATTATGGTCGTGGCTATGATCATAGTCGTGGTTGTTATAATCATGGTCGTGGTTGTAATAATCATGTTCGTGGTTGTTATAATCATGGTCGTGGATGTTATAATCATGGTCGTGGTTTCTACAATCATAGGAGATTTTTACGCCAGACATAGGATTTTTGACAATACAAATAATAACGTCGTGGGAAACGCCCTTAATCAATTAATAAATTTAGGGAAAATCAATCATCTGGGTCCTATCTTTCCAACCTGGAGAAATCACAATACACAATCGACACCAGACAAAATTTTTACCAACAACAAAGCCTTTTTCAATTACCATATAATACAGGGACCTCTTACAGGCAGTGACCATCTGCCAATTATACTAACACTGTCAACAAGCCCCATACAGATACCAATAAAAAGAGACTGAAAATGAGTAAAACAGACTGGGACAGCTTCAAAGACGACTTAAGTAATCACCACTCGATTAACCTACAAGGGAAAACAACAGAAGATATAGACTCAGAAATGGACAGACTGCACTCAGCAATAAAAACATCTATAACCAAACACACTCCTACTTCACACTTTAGAACATTACCCAACAACAGACTATCAGAAGAAGTTAAATTAATCCAGACCTATTACAATGAAATAAACAGGTATATGGAAAGACACGGCAGTAACAGATGGCTATATACGACACAGATAGCACTACAGATAAAATTAAGAGACGCATGTAAGGAAGCAAACAATAAAATATGGAATGATATTATAATGGCGGCTGACATGACTAAAGACACAAAAACATTTTGGACTTCCATAAACAAGATGATGGGGCACAACAAGCAAAAAACACCATACATTAAAGACCAAAATGGAACAAAATTGTACGAGGAAAATGAACAAGAGTCAGCATTCAAAAGGGAATGGGTAAAAGTTTTTAAAATATCAGATGAGGAAAATGAAGATTTTGATAGTGAACACGAAGAAAGGATAGAAGAAGAAATGGGAAGACATATACATAGAATCACCCCAAGGCAATATATAGACTATAACTTATTACCTAATAATCAAATAATAACCATGGGAGAAATGATGCACTGTCTGAGGAAATTTAAGGAAAAAGCCCCTGGGCTCACAGGTATTACACGAAATATGATCATGAATCTACCTGAAAACATTTTAAATACACTATTAAACATTTATAACGCATGCTTAATAACTGGTTACTTTCCAGACAAACTAAAATTTGCTAAAATGATATTTATTCCGAAGGAGGGTAAGGACAATAAGGAAATATTAAACTACAGGCCAATATCTTTATTAGAAATTACTGGGAAACTATTGGAAAAAATTTTAAATACAAGACTTATAGCCTTTTTAACACAACATGGGAAAACTAACAACAGACAACATGGATTTATGCCCAATAGAAATACCCTAACTGCAATAGCTATAATAACGGAAATAATTGCAATAGAAAAAAGCAAGGGTAACCAGATCAATATAATTTTAAGGGATGTTTCTAAGGCCTTTGATAAGGTTTGGCATTTAGGCTTAAAATATAAAATATTAAAACTGGGACTTAATGAATACTTGCTAAGAATATTGTGTAACTATTTAGATGGTAGGAGAGCACAAATTCAAATTGGAAACTTTTTGGGAACTATGTTTAATCTTGAGAGTGGAGTACCTCAAGGAGGATGCCTTTCTCCAACACTATATACAATTTATACTTCAGACACACCTCAACCTACCCCCTTTAGCGAATATGTAATGTTTGCTGATGATATTACTCAAATAGTATCATACCCAGGAAAATCAACCCAATTTATGGCACTCTACACGGTAAGAGCGATAAAAAACATAAATGATTTTGAGAAAAAATGGAAAATCAGGACAAATAAGAACAAATTCAAGATAATACCAATAGCCAAGATTAAAACAAGTCCAGTAATAGTCGACCAGGAACTATACCCATACGACACTGAAGGCAGGATGCTTGGATTAAAACTAACAAAAAGAGGATATATAACATACTTAAAAGATAAAGAACGACAGGCAAGAATAAGATTATCAAAAATAAAACGCTTTAAGAACCTTAGCATTAATAACAAGAGAAAGATATATATTGCCCTTGTCAAATCAATTATGGACTACCCACCCATCCCAGTGAACACCCTTAGTAAAACGTGCATTAAAAGGTTACAAACAGTACAAAATATAGCCCTTAGATTTATATATAACATAAAATATACAGACCACATCAGTAATGAACAGCTACACAAGAGAGCAAATCTCTTAGCAATCAATGTAGATATACACAACAAAGCTGTAAATATTTGGAAAAAAAGTGACTGAACTTAACACAGAAACATATCAAAACTGGATAAATAATATAGACAACGAAGAATTCCAAGAACACAGTTGGTTTAAATCAGCCAGGAAGAAAGTAATTGAACCATCTCCTGCCCCAATATACTGTACATATAAAACATTAATAGAGAGAATAAAAGATGAGAGTGACCTACCAGCTCCACAAGAACCTGGCAGGCCTCTCCATACAGTGTACCTTTAGACTAACATAACTAATATTTAACATTTAACATTTAACATTGAACTAACATCTTAGCCAAAAAAAAATGTGACTACCCTCCCAGCTACACAAGGACCTGGGCGGGCTCACTAACTCCGAAAAAAAAAATAATAATAATAATAATAATGTGATTACCCTCCCAGCTACATCAGCTAGGAAGAAGTAATTGAACCACCTCCTGCCCCAATATACACATTTACACATAAAACATTACTAGAGGAATAAAGATGAGAGTGACCAACCAGCTCCACTAAGAACCTGGCAGGCCTCTCCATACAGTGTACCCTTAGACTAACACAACTAACACTTAACTAACACCTCAAAAAAAAAATGTGACTACCCTCCCAGTTACACAAGGACCTGGGCGGGCTCACTAACTCCAACAATAATAAAAATAATAATAATAAGCAGCATTATATAAATAAACCAATATTAATACAAAGGTCTGACGACCCAAGGGAGCAGAACAAAGATAAAACACCAATAAGAAAGATGAAGCGATCTGGTTGAGCCCAGATTCTTTCTACTCCTGCTGTATTTCAGTTTCACCACTTTTCCCTCAACCCCTAAAAATCTTCTTTCACCTCTAAACTAAAGACTTCGTACTCGTACTCGATAGTTATAATCATGGTCGTTGTTGTTATAATGTTCTGACCTCACTAGGGGAAAGGTCACGGCAGGGTTAGCTCCGGAGGGATAATTATCAGACATGGCCAGAGCTATGTGCGGTCTTGGGTATGAGAGTTTGTTGACCAAACTGGAGTGGTCCACTGAAGAATTGGCGAGGGCCAAGTTAGAAATTGAGAGGGCCACGTTGGAGAACTTGAAATTAAGGAAAGAGCTGGCGATGTTAAAAGGAGAGGCTGGACGAGTAAAGCCAGTGTCTGACGAAAAATCAAGCGAGTGGAAAATTGTGAGTAGTGTGAAGACAAAGCTGGTGGTGAAGAAGCACACGAAGGATGCGACAACAACGACAACAACAGCTAAGTGTACCAACCCGTTCAGTCCCTTGATAGACGAATTGGACGTTAGTACAGTCAGGGGCAGGGATGACAAGGAAGGTATAAAAACTTTAATTGTTGGTGACTCACAGGTAAGGTACATGGACAGGGCCTTTTGTGGTAAAAACAAAAATAGGATGAGGGTGTGTTTGCCAGGAGCGGGGGTGGGGGATATAATTGACAGGATGGACAATATCTTGTCTGGTAATGGGAACAAACCCATTATCTGCCTCAGTGCAGGAGGCAATGATATTGGCCGGTGTAGGAGCGAGGAGCTTCTTGATAAGTTCAAGGCAGCCATAGATCGTATTAAGACTAAGGGAGGGATCCCAATCATATGCGGTGTCCTGCCTAGAAGGAGAGTTGGCAGTGAATGGTTGTCAAGGGCAGTTGGTGTTAACGACCGTCTTGACAGATATTGCAAGTCAATATCAGTCCCATTCATTGACAACTGGGACAACTTCTATGGCAGAAGGGACCTTTATGCTAAGGATGGGGTGCACCTGTCTAGGGATGGAATAGCAACCCTGAGGGGGGCTGTAGAGGGGGCAGTTCAAAAGATATCGAAGTCTTTAAACTGCTAAGAGAACATATGGGCACGGGGGTGGAGGAGACTGCAGTGGGAGCGGGTAAACAAGGCGAAAGATTACAGGGAAATAGTGTTAGGAATGATGACAAAACTAAATTAGACGGAGTTTAAAACTAAACGCGGTAAGGGAAGGACTCAGAACACGACTAACTTAAATGTATACTACGCGAACAGTAGAAGTATGAGAAACAAAATGGATGATATTAAGGCCTTGGTATGTACCGAAGAAATCGATATAATTGCATTCACTGAAACATGGATCAACCTAGACACGTGAATTACCAGTCGAATACCAAATTGCGGGTTACAAACTGTTCCATACCGATAGGCAGACCAGAAAAGGAGGCGGAGTAGCAATCTATGTTAGGGATAATCTGAAGTGTGAAATAAATAAGGAAATAAAAACTGAGGAATACAGAAACAATTTGGATAGAATTAAGCGACGGTCGGGAAAAATTAATCACAGGAGTAATATATAGACCCCCAATCTTGATAGCGCCAATGAGCGACTTATCTGGGATGAAATGCGCAGGGCTTCCATACACAACAAAGTCTGTATAGTAGGCGACTTTAACCTTGGCCAAATAGATTGGACCGACCTTACGGGTAACTCAGAATCAGAGGATTTTCTCGAGACGATCCAGGACTGTTTCCTAAGTCAACATATAACCGAACCCACACGGGGTAATAATATATTGGATTTAGTTATGTCAAACAGAGAAAACCTCATTAGCAATGTCGAGGTAGGGAACGAACTTGAAAACAGCGATCACAAAGAAATTCGATTCCAGTTAGATTTTCAGGGCAGACTTAAGGAAAATTCCACTAAAGTACCAGATTTCAGAAGGGCAAACTTTGACAGTTTAAAGAGGCAGCTGAGAGAGGGGGTGTCGCACTTGGCCGTGAACCTGACAGATGACACCGACCTGATAACGAGATCTGAGATTGCCGAGTTCCACGACAATTTAAATAGTGAGTTACTTAATGCACAAAGGCAGAACAGCACCATATAAAACTCAGATCAGACAGCAATGACCCTAAATGGATAAATAATTGTTAAGAACATCATTGGCCAAAGGAAGGCTATAGGTAGAAGAGGATAAATCGTGGCGAAATTCACCTCCGGGACTATTATGAGGGTATTGGCAGTAGAGGTTTAAAACCAGGATATTAAAGAAGCAAAGAGGAATAATGAGGTGGGATAGCAAGGGAGGCGAAGACAAACCCCAAGGGATTCTACAAATGTCAAACTAAAAAACGAAAAGATTGGACCAATACGGAATTGAACCGTGACTCACTGATAGCAGCGGAGAAATGAGCTAATAATCTGAATAAATATTTTTCAACAGTTTTCACAACCGAAAATTTAAACATGATACCCGAGGCACCGACTCTATTCAGAGATAGTGAAGAAAACAAATTAAGTGAGATAGTAGTGACTAGTAACGATGTTAGTAAACAAATAGACAAACTAAAGCCTAATAAGTCACCTGGTCCCGATGAGATATTTGCCAGAGTATTAAAGGAATGTAAGGAAGAGCTTAGTATGCCCTTAGCAAAGTTGTTTAACATGTCATTAAAAACAGGTGTAGTACCAGAATCCTGGAGGATAGCGAATGTAATACCGATTTTCAAGAAGGGGGATAGATCACTATCCTCTAACTACCGCCCAATCAGTCTAACATCAATAGTAGGCAAATTACTAGAATCAATCATTTCAAACTCTATTCGAAACCACCTGGAGAAGCACAAGTTGATCAATGATTCCCAACATGGCTTCACAAGGGGGCGTTCATGTCCTAACTAATCTATTAACATTCTTTTCATCAGTTTTCGAATCGGTGGACGAGGGGCACAATTATGATGTGGTATATCTCGACTTTAGCAAAGCCTTCGACAGAGTCCCCACGAAAGACTAATTAGAAAGGTAGAAGCTCATGGCATCAAAGGTGACATCCTTAAATGGATTAGGGCGTGGTTACAGGACAGGAAACAGCGAGTGAGCATTAACGGCACTAAGTCCCATTGGAGCAACGTCACAAGTGGAGTTCCCCAAGGCTCAGTACTTGGACCATTATTGTTTATTATATACATAAACGACATAGATATCGGCATAGACAGCAACATAAGTAAATTTGCTGATGATACTAAAATAGGACGTGTTATCAAATCTGACGAGGACTCGGCAAAACTACAGGAGGATCTAAACAAATTTTTCGAATGGTCTGAAAAATGGCAGATGAAATTCAACATCGACAAATGTAAAGTACTCAGTATAGGAAATGTAAACAGGGAAACCAGATACCAGATGAACAACGATGCCATAGAGAAATCCGACTGCGAGAGAGATTTAGGAGTAATGATAAGTAGGAACCTTAAGCTAAGTAAACAATGTGTTTTTGCTCGTAACAAGGCTAATAAAGTACATGGGTTCATACAAAGGAGTGTTAGTTACAAGACTAGCAAGGTCATCCTAAAACTGTATCTTGCTCTTGTGAGACCACACCTGGATTACGCAGTTCAGTTCTGGTCACCGTATTACAGAATGGATATAGAATCCTTGGAAAGAATTCAGAGGAGAATGACAAGACTAATCCCAGGCATTAGGAACCTTGAGTATAGAAACAGGTTAAAGCATCTTAATTTGCACTCCCTTGAGAGACGTAGAGCGAGGGGCGACCTGATAGAGGTGTATAAGTGGAAGGCAGGGCTAAACAAAGGGGACATTACAAAGGTACTCAAATTATCCAACCAGGAGCGAACTCGTAACAATGGTTTTAAATTGGACAAATTTAGATTTAGGCGTGAATTAGGTAAACACTGGTTTGGAAACAGAGTAGTGGATGAATGGAACACGTTACCAAATATCATCATTAACTCGAATACGCTGAATTGCTTCAAACATAGGTTGGATGCTCATATGAGCAATAGGGGTTGGGTGTAAACGGGACTGCCCAGTATGGGCCACTAGGCCCGCTGCAGTTTCCTCCATTCTTATGTTCTTATGTTCTTAATTATGGTCGTGGCTATGATCATAGTCGTGGTTGTTATAATCATGGTCGTGGTTGTAATAATCATGTTCATGGTTGTTATAATCATGGTCGTGGATGTTATAATCATGGTCGTGGTTTCTACAATCATAGTCGTGGTTGTTATAATCATGGTCGTGGTTGTGATAATCATGGTAGTGGTTGTTAGAATCATGGTCGTGGTTATGATCAAAGTCGTGTTAGTTATAATCATGGTGTGGTTGTTATAATCATAGTCTTCTTTTTTATAATCATGGTCGTTGTTGTTATAATTATGGTCGTGTCTACGATCATAGTCGTGGTTGTTATAATCATGGTCGTGGTTATGACCAAAGTCGTGGTTGTTATAATCATGGTCGTGGTTATGATCATAGTCGTGGTTGTTATAATCATGGTTGTGGTTATGATCATAGTCGTGGTTGTTATGATCATGGTCGTGGCTATGATCATAGTCGTGGTTGTTATAATCATGGTGTAGGTTGTTATAATCATGGTCGTGGTTGTTATAACATGTTGTGGTTGTTATAATCATGGTCGAGTTGTTATAATCATGGTCGTGGCTCATAGTCGTGGTTGTTATAATCATGGTGTGGTTTTATAATCATGGTCGTGGTTGTTATAATCATGGTCGTGGTTGTTATAATCATGGTCGTGGGTGATAAAATCATGATTGTGGTTGTTATAATCATAGACGTGGATAATATAATCATGACTGTGGTTTTTATAATCATGGTCGTGGTTATGATCATGGTCGTGATTGTTATAATCATGGTCTTGGTTATGATCAAAGTCGTGATTGTTATAATCATGGTGTGGTTGTTATAATCATGTCGTGGATTCTATAATCATGGTCGTGGTAGTTATAATCATGGTCGTGGTTGTTATAATCATGGTTGTGACTGTTATAATCATGGTCGTGGTTGTTATAATCATCGTCGTGGTTGTTATAATCATGGTCGTGGTTATCATCAAAATCGTGGTTGTTATAATCATGGTCGTGGGTGTTATAATCATAGTAGTGTTTGTTATAATCATGGTCGTCGGTGATATAATCATAGTCGTGGTTGTTAAAATCATTGTCGTGGTTGTTATAGTCATGGTCGTGGTTGTTTTAATCATGGTCGTGGTTATGATCATGCTCGTGGTTTATGATCATAGTCGTAGGTGTTATAATCATGGTCGTGGGTGATATAAACATAGTAGTGGTTGTTATAATCATGGTCGTGGTTGACATAATCATGGTCGTGGTTGTTATAATTATGGTCGTGGCTATGATCATAGTCTTGGTTGTTATAATCATTTTCGTGGTTTTTATAATCATGGTTGTGTTTGTTATAATCATGGTCGTGGTTGTTATAATCATGGTCGTGGTTGTTAGAATCATGGTCGTGGTTATGATCATAGTCGTGGTAGTTATAATCATGGTCTTTGTTGTTATAATTATGGTCGTGGTTGTTATAATCATGGTTGTCGTTATGATCATGCCCGTGGTTTATGATCCTAGTCGTAGGTGTTATAATCATGGTCATGGGTGAAATAATCATAGTCATAGTTGTTATGATAGTAGTCGTTTTTCTTATAATCATGGTCATAGTTGTTATAACCTTAGTCGTGGTTTTTATAATCATGGACGTGGTTGTTAGAATCATGGTCGTTGTTATGATCATAGTCGTGATAGTTATAATCATGGTCGTTGTTGTTATAATTGAGGTCGTTGGCTATGATCATATTCGTGGTTGTTATAATCATGGTCGTGGTTATGATCATAGTCGTGGTAATTATAATCATGGTGTGGTTGTTAAAATCCTAGTCGTGGTATTTATAATCATGGTCGTTGTTGTTATATTTATGGTCGTGGCTATGATCATAGTCGTGGTTGTTATAATCATGGTCGTGGTTGTTATAATCATAGTCGTGGTTTTTATATTCGTGGTCGTTGTTGTTATAATTATGGTCGTGGCTATGATCATAGTTGTGGTTGTTATAAACATGGTCGTGGATGTTATAATCATGTTCGTGGTTGTTATAATCATGGCCGTGGTTTCTACAATCATGGTCGTCGTTGTTATAATCATGGTCGTGGTTGCTATAATCGTGATCGTGGTTGTTAGAATCATGGTAGTGGTTATGTTCATAGACGTGGTAGTTTTAATCATGGTGTGGGTGTTATAATGATGGTCTTGGTTGTTATAATCATGGTCGTGGTTGTTATAATATTGGTCGTGGTTGTTATAATCATAGTCGTGGTTGTTATAATCATGGTGTGGTTGTTATAATCATGGTCGTGGGTGATATAATCATGGTCGTTGTTGTTATAATCATAACCGTGGTTGTTATAATCATGGCCGTGGTTTTATAATCATGGTCGTGGTTATGATCAAAGTCGTGATTGTTATAATCATGGTCTTGGTTATTATAATCACATTTGTGGTTGTTATAACATGGTTGTGGTAGTTATAATCATGGTCGTTATTGTTATAATCATGGTCGTGGTTGCTATAATCGCCGAGTAGTAGTTATGATCATGCTCGTGGTTTATGATCATAATTAAGTAGATATTTATAATCGTAATTAGGGTGATACAATCCTTATTGGTGGTTGTTATAATCATGGTCGTGGTTTCTACAATCATGGTCGTGTTTGTTATAATCATGGTCGTGGGTGATATAATCATGGTCGTGGTTGTTATAATC
>NW_024744839.1:11714888-11733812 GCF_018991925.1 Homarus americanus | reverse complement strand
GTGGTTGTTATAATCATGGTCGTGGTTGTTATAATCATAATCGTGGTTGTTATACTCATGATCGTGGTTGTTATGATGATATTCGTGGTTGTTATAATCATAGTCGTGGTTGATATAATCATGGTCGTGGTTGTTATAATCATTTTCGTGGTTATTATGATACTGGTCGTAGGTGTTATAATCATGGTCGTGGTTGCTATATTCATGGTCGTGGGTGTTATCATCACGGTCGTGGTTGTTTAAATCATAGTCGTGGTGGTTATAGTCATGGTCATGGTTCCAATAATCATAGTCGTCGTTGTTATAATCATGGTCGTAGTTGTTATAATTATGGCCGTGGTTGTATAATCATGGTCGTGGGTGTTATAATCATAGTCGTGGTTGTTATAATCATGATCGTGGTAGTTATAATCATGGTCGTTATAATTTTTGTCGTGGTTGTAATAATCATGGTCGTGGTTGTTATAATCATGGTCGTGGTTGTTATATTCATTGTCTTGGTTGTTATAATCATGGTCGTGTTTATGATCATAGTCATGGTTGTTATAATCTTAGGCGTGGTTGTTATAATCATGGTCGTGGTTATGATCATTGTCGTGGTTGTTATAATCATGGTCGTCCGTGATATAATCATAGTTGTGGTTGTTATAATCATTATCGTGGTTGTTATAATCATGGTTGTGGTTGTTATAATCATAGTCGTGGTTATGATCATGCTCTTGGTTTATGATCATAGTCGTATATGTTATAATCACGGTCGTGGGTGATATAATCATAGTCGTGGTTGTTATAATCATCGTCGTGATTGTTATAATCATGGTCGTGGTTGTTATAATCAATGGCGTGGTTTCCATAATCATAGTCGGGTTGTTATAATCATGGTCGTGGTTGTTATAATCATGTTCGTGGTTTCTATAATCATGGTCGTGGTTGTTATAAACATGGTCGTGGTTATTATAAACATGGTCGTGGTTGTTATAATTATGGTTGTAGTTATGATCATAGTCGTGGTTGTTATAATCATGGTCATGGGTGAAATAATCTAGGTCATGGTTGTTATAATCAAGGTCGTGGTTGATATAATCATGGTCGTGGTTTTTATAATCAGAGTCGTAGTTGTTATAATCATGGTTGTGGTTGTTATAATCATGGTCATCGGTGTTATAATTATGGTCGTGGATGTTATAATCTTATTCGTGGCTGTTATAAACATGGTCGTGGTTGTTACAATCATGGTTGTGGTTGTTATAATCATGGTCGTGGTTATCATCATGCTCGTGGTTTATGATTATAGTCGTAGGTGTTATAATCCTGGTCGTGGGTGATATAATCATAGTCGTGGTTGTTATAATCATGGTCCTGGTTATTATAATCATGATCGTGGTTGTTATAATCATTGTAGTGGTTGTTTTAAACATGGTCGTGGTTGTTATGATCCTGGTCGTGGTTTTGATAATAGTTGTAGTTGTTATAATCATGGTGTGGTTGTTATAATCATGGTCGTGGTTGTTATAATCATTGTCGTGATTGTTATAATCATGGTGGTAGTTGTTATAATCATGGTCGTGGTTATGATCATAGTCGCGGTTGTTATAATCATGGTCGTGGTTATGATCATAGTCGTGGTTGTTATAATCATGGTGTGGTTGTTATAATCATGGTCGTGGTTGTTATAATCATGGTCGTGGGTGATATAATCATGGTC
Organism: Homarus americanus; assembly: GCF_018991925.1. Taxonomy (NCBI): domain Eukaryota; kingdom Metazoa; phylum Arthropoda; class Malacostraca; order Decapoda; family Nephropidae; genus Homarus; species Homarus americanus. The sequence continues at coordinate 11,732,107 of NW_024744839.1, read as the reverse complement.
GTGGTTGTTATAATCATACCCGTGAATGTTATAATCTTGGCCGTGGTTTTATAATCATGGTCGTTTTCATGATCGTATTCGTGATTGTTATAATCATGGTCTTGGTTGTTATAATCATGGTTGTGATTGCTATAATCATGGTCGTGGTTGTTATAATCATGGTCGTGGTTGTTATAATCATGGTCGTGGGTGATATAATCATGGTCGTGGTTGTTATAATCATACCCGTGAATGTTATAATCTTGGCCGTGGTTTTATAATCATGGTCGTTTTCATGATCGTATTCGTGATTGTTATAATCATGGTCTTGGTTGTTATATTCATGGTTGTGATTGCTATAATCAAAGTCGTGATTGTTATAATCATAGTAGTGGTTGTTATAATCATGGTCGTCGGTGATATAATCATAGTCGTGGTTGTTATAATCATTGTCGTGGTTGTTATGATCATGGTCGTTGTTGTTATAATTATGGTCGTGGCTATGATCATATTTTTGGTTGTTATAATCATGGTCGTGGTTATGATCATGGTTGTGGTTATGATAATAGTCATGGTTGTTATAATCATGGTTGTTGCTATGATCATAGTCGTGGTTGTTATTATCATGGTCGTGGTTATGATGATAGTCCTTGTTGTTATAATCATGGCGTGGTTGTTATAATCATGTTCGTGGCTATGATCATAGTCGTGGTTGTTATAATCATTGTCGTGGTTGTTATAATCATAGTCATGGTTGTTATAATCATGGCCGTGGTTGTTATAATCATGGTCGTGGTTATGATCATAGTCGTGGTGGTTATAATCATAGTCGTGGTTGTTAGTATCATGGTCGTGGTTATGATCATAGTCGTGGTAGTTATAATCATGGTCGTTGTTGTTGTAATTATGGTCGTGGCATTGATCATAGTTGTGGTTGTTATAACCATTGTCGTGGTTGTTATAATCATGTTCGTGGTTGTTATAATGAAGGTCGTGGTTGATATAATCATGGTCGTGGTTTCTACAATCATGGTCATGGTTGTTATAATCATTGTAGGGGTTGTTATAATCGTGGTCTTGGTTTTTAGAATCATGGTCGTGGTTATGATCATAGTAGTGGTAGTTATAATCATATTGTGATTGTTATAATCATGGTTGTGGTTGCTATATTTATGGTCGTGGTTGTCATAATCATGGTTGTGGTTGTTATAATCATGGTCGTGGTTATGATCATGCTCGTGGTTTATGATTATAGTCGTAGGTGTTATAATCATGGTCGTGGGTGATATAATCATAGTCGTGGTTGTTATAATCATGGTCCTGGTTATTATAATCATGGTCGTGGTTGTTATAATCATTGTCGTGGTTGTTATAATCGTGGTCTTGGTTGTTAGAATCATGGTCGTGGTTATGATCATAGTCGTGGTAGTTATAATCATATTGTGGTTGTTTTAATCATGGTTGTGGTTGTTATATTTATGGTCGTGGATGTTATAATCATGGCAGTGGTTGTTATAATCATGGTTGTGGTTGTTATAATCATGGTCGTGGTTGTTATAATCATGGTCGTGGTTTCTACAATCATTGTCGTGGTTGTTATAATCATGGTCGTTGTTATAATTATGGTCGTGGCTATGATCATAGTCATGGTTGTTATAATCATGGTCGTGGTTGTTATAATCATGTGCGTGGTTGTTATAATCATGGTCGTGATTGTTATAATCATGTTCGTGGTTGTTAGAATCATAGTCGTGGTTTCTACAATCATGGTCGTGATTGTTATAATCATGGTCGTTGTTGTTATAATTATGGTCGTGGTTGTTATAATCATGTTCGTGGTTGTTATAATCATAGGCGTGGTTCTTATAATCATGGTCGTGGTTGTTATAATCATGTTTGTGGTTGTTATAATCATATTTGTGGTTGTTATAATCATGGTCGTGATTGTTATAATCATGGTCGTGGTTATTATAATCATGGTCGTGGTTGTTATAATCATGGTCGTGGTTATGATCATAGTCGTGGTTGTTATAATCATGGTCATGGGTGAAATAATCTGGGTCATGGTTGTTATAATCGTGGTCGTGGTTGATATAATCATGGTCGTGGTTTTTAAATTCAAAGTCGTTTTTGTTATAATCATGGTTGTGGTTGTTATAATCATGGTCATGGGTGTTATAATTATGGTCGAGGATGTTATAATCTTATTCGTAGTTGTTATAAACATGGTCGTGGTTGTTATAATCATGGTTGTGGTTGTTATAATCATGGTCGTGTTTATGATCATGCTCGTGGTTTGTGATTATAGTCGTAGGTGTTATAATCATGGTCGTGGGTGATATAATCATAGTCGTAGTTGTTATAATCATGGTCGAGGTTGTTATAATCATGGTCGTGGTCGTTATAATCATGGTCATGGTTGTTATAAACTTAGTCGTGCTAGTTATAATTATGGTCGTCATTGATATAATCATGGTCATGGTTGTTATGATCATAGTCGTGGTTGTTATAATCATAGTCGTGGTTGTTATAATCATGGTCGTGGTTATGATCATTGTCGTAGTTGTTATAATCATGGTCGTGGTTGTTATAATCATGGTCGTGCAAGTATAATCATGGTCGTGGTTGTTATAATCATGGTCGTGGTTGTTATAATCATGGTCGTGGTTGTTATAATCATAATCGTGGTTGTTATACTCATGATCGTGGTTGTTATGATGATATTCGTGGTTGTTATAATCATTGTCGTGGTTGATATAATCATGGTCGTGGTTGTTATAATCATTTTCGTGGTTATTATGATACTGGTCGTAGGTGTTATAATCATGGTCGTGGTTGCTATATTCATGGTCGTGGGTGTCATCATCACGGTCGTGGTTGTTTAAATCATAGTCGTGGTTGTTATAGTCATGGTCATGGTTTCTATAATCATAGTCGTCGTTGTTATAATCATGGTCGTAGTTGTTAAAATTATGGCCATGGTTGTATAATCATGGTCGTGGGTGTTATAATCATGGTCGTGGTTGTTATAATGATGATCGTGGTAGTTATAATCATGGTCGTTATAATTATGGTCGTGGTTGTTATAATCATGGTCGTGGTTGTTATAATCATGGTCGTGGTTGTTATATTCATTGTCTTGGTTGTTATAATCATGGTCGTGGTTATGATCATAGTCATGGTTGTTATAATCTTAGGCGTGGTTGTTATAATCATGGTCGTGGTTATGATCATTGTCGTGGTTGTTATAATCATGGTCGTCGGTGATATAATCATAGTTGTGGTTGTTATAATCATTATCGTGGTTGTTATAATCATGGTTGTGGTTGTTATAATCCTAGTCGTGGTTATGATCATGCTCTTGGTTTATGATCATAATCGTATGTGTTATAATCACGGTCGTGGGTGATATAATCATAGTCGTGGTTGTTATAATCATGGTCGTGATTGTTATAATCATGGTCGTGGTTGTTATAATCATGGGCGTGGTTTCCATAATCATAGTCGGGTTGTTATAATCATGGTCGTGGTTGCTATAATCATGTTCGTGGATTCTATAATCATGGTCGTGGTTGTTATAATCATGGTCGTGGTTATTATAAACATGGTCGTGGTTGTTATAATTATGGTCGTAGTTATGATCATAGTCGTGGTTGTTATAATCATGGTCATGGGTGAAATAATCTAGGTCATGGTTGTTATAATCAAGGTCGTGGTTGATATAATCATGATCGTGTTTTTATAATCAGAGTCGTAGTTGTTATAATCATGGTTGTGGTTGTTATAATCATGGTCATGGGTGTTATAATTATGGTCGTGGATGTTATAATCTTATTCGTGGCTGTTATAAACATGGTCGTGGTTGTTACAATCATGGTTGTGGTTGTTATAATCATGGTCGTGGTTATGATCATGCTCGTGGTTTATGATTATAGTCGTAGGTGTTATAATCCTGGTCGTGGGTGATATAATCATAGTCGTGGTTGATATAATCATGGTCCTGGTTATTATAATCATGATCGTGGTTGTTATAATCATTGTAGTGGTTGTTTTAAACATGGTCGTGGTTGTTATGATCATGGTCGTGGTTTTGATAATAGTCGTAGTTGTTATAATCATGGTGTGGTTGTTATAATCATGGTCGTGGTTGTTATAATCATTGTCGTGATTGTTATAATCATGGTCGTAGTTGTTATAATCATGGTCGTGGTTATGATCATAGTCGCGGTTGTTATAATCATGGTCGTGGTTATGATCATAGTCGTGGTTGTTATAATCATGGTGTGGTTGTTATAATCATGGTCGTGGTTGTTATAATCATGGTCGTGGGTGATATAATCATGGTCGTGGTTGTTATAATCATACCCGTGAATGTTATAATCATGGCCGTGGTTTTATAATCATGGTCGTTTTCATGATCGTATTCGTGATTGTTATAATCATGGTCTTGGTTGTTATAATCATGGTTGTGATTGCTATAATCATGGTCGTGGTTGTTATAATCATCGTCGTGGTTGTTATAATCATGGTCGTAGTTATGATCAAAGTCGTGATTGTTATAATCATAGTAGTGGTTGTTATAATCATGGTCGTCGATGATATAGTCATAGTCGTGGTTGTTATAATCATTGTCGTGGTTGTTATGATCATGGTCGTTGTTGTTTTAATTATGGTCGTGGCTATGATCATATTTGTGATTGTTATAATCATGGTTGTGGTTATGATAATAGTCGTGGTTGTTATAATCATGGTTGTGGTTATGATCATAGTCGTGGTTGTTATTATCATGGTCGTGGTTATGATGATAGTCCTTGTTGTTATAATCATGGCGAGGTTGTTATAATCATGTTCGTGGCTATGATCATAGTCGTGGTTGTTATAATCATGGTCGTGGTTGTTATAATCATAGTCATGGTTATTATAATCATGGCCGTGGTTGTTATAAATCTTTGTGATCGTGATTTAGATCATATATCTGATGAGTGAATTATAATCATAGTCGTAGTTGTTATAATCATAGTCGTGTTTGTTATAATCATGGTGTTAGTTGTTATATTCATAGTCGTGGCTTCTATAATCATGGTCGTTGTTGTTATAATTATGGTCGTGGCTATGATCATAGTCGTGGTTGTTATAATCATGGTCGTGGTTGTTATAATCATGTTCGTGGTTGTTATAATCATGGTCGTGATTGTTATAATCATGGTCATGGATGTTAGAATCATAGTCGTGGTTTCTACAATCATTGTCGTGGTTCTTATAATCATGGTCGTTGTTGTTATAATTATGGTCGTGGTTGTTATAATCATGTTCGTGGTTGTTATAATCATAGGCGTGGTTCTTATAATCATGGTCGTGGTTGTTATAATCATTTTTGTGGTTGTTATAATCATATTTGTGGTTGTTATAATCATGGTCGTGATTGTTATAATCATGGTCGTGGTTGTTATAATCATAGTGGTGGTTTCTATATTCATGGTCGTGGGTGTTATAATTATGGTCGTGGCTGTGATCATAGTTGTGTTTGTTATAATCATGGTCGTGGATGTTATAACATATTCGTGGTTGTTATAATCATGCTCGTGGTTTTTATAATCATGGCCGAGGTTTCTACAATCATGGTCGTGGTTGTTATAATCATGTTCGTGGTTGATATAATCTTAGTCGTGGTTGTTATAATCATGGTCGTGGTTTCTACAATCATGGTCGTGGTTGTTGTAATCATATTCGTGGTTGTGATAATCATGGTCGTGGTTGTTATAATCATGGTCTTGGTTGAAATAATCATAGTCGTCGTTGTTATAATCATGGTCGTGGTTGTTATAATCATGGTCATGGTTGTTATAATCATGGTCGTCGTTGGTATAATCATGGTTGTGGTTATGATCATAGTCGTGGTTGTTATAATCATTGTCGTGGTTTCTACAATCATGGTCGTGGTTCTTATAATCTTAGTCGTGGTTGTTATAATCATGGTCGTGGTTGTTATAATCATGGTCGTGGTTGTTATAATCATGGTCGTGGTTATGATCATCCCCGTGGTTTATGATCATAGTGTAGGTGTTATAATCATGGTCGTCGGTGATATAATCATAGTCGTAGTTGTTACAATTATAGTCGTGTTTGTTATAATCATGGTCGTAGTTGTTAAAATCATAGTCGTGGTTTTTATAATCATGGTCGTTGTTGTTCTAATTATGGTTGTGGCTATGATCATAGTCGTGGTGGTTATAATCATGGTCGTGGTTGTTAGAATCATGGTCGTGGTTATGATCATTGTCGTGCTTGTTATAATCATGGCCCTTGTTATTAAAAATATGGTCGTGGCTATGATCATAGTCATGGTTGTTATAATCATGGTCGTGGTTGTTAAAATCATGTTCGTGGTCGTTATAAACATGGTCGTGGTTATTATAATCATGGTCGTGGTTTCTACAATCATGGACGTGGTTGTTATAATCATGGTCGTGGTTGTGATAATCATGGTCGTGGTTGTTAGAATCATGGTCGTGGTTATGATCATAGTCGTGTTAGTTATAATCATGGTGTAGTTGTTATAATCATAGTCGTGGTTTTTATAATCATGGTCTTTGTTGTTATAATTATGGTCGTGGTTCTTATAATCATTGTCGTCGTTGTTATAATCATGGTCGTGGTTTCTATAATCATGGTAGTGTGTGTTATAATCATGGTCTTGGTTGTTATAATCATGGTTGTGGTTGTCATAATCATGGTCGTGGTTATGATCAAAGTCGTGGTTGTTATAATCATGATCGTGGTTATGATCATAGTCGTGGTTGTACTAATCATGGTAGTGGTTATGATCATAGTCGTTGTTGTTATAATCATAGTGTCGTTGTTATAATCATGGTCGTGGTTGTTATAATCATGGTCGTGCTAGAATAATCATGGTCGTGGTTGTTATAATCATGGTCGTGGTTGTTATAATCATGGTCGTGGTTGTTATAATCATAATCGTGGTTGTTATACTCATGATCGTGGTTGTTATGATGATATTCGTGGTTGTTATAATCATAGTCGTGGTTGATATAATCATGGTCGTGGTTGTTATAATCATTTTCGTGGTTATTATGATACTGGTCGTAGGTGTTATAATCATGGTCGTGGTTGCTATATTCATGGTCGTGGGTGTTATCATCACGGTCGTGGTTGTTTAAATCATAGTCGTGGTGGTTATAGTCATGGTCATGGTTCCAATAATCATAGTCGTCGTTGTTATAATCATGGTCGTAGTTGTTATAATTATGGCCGTGGTTGTATAATCATGGTCGTGGGTGTTATAATCATAGTCGTGGTTGTTATAATCATGATCGTGGTAGTTATAATCATGGTCGTTATAATTTTTGTCGTGGTTGTAATAATCATGGTCGTGGTTGTTATAATCATGGTCGTGGTTGTTATATTCATTGTCTTGGTTGTTATAATCATGGTCGTGTTTATGATCATAGTCATGGTTGTTATAATCTTAGGCGTGGTTGTTATAATCATGGTCGTGGTTATGATCATTGTCGTGGTTGTTATAATCATGGTCGTCCGTGATATAATCATAGTTGTGGTTGTTATAATCATTATCGTGGTTGTTATAATCATGGTTGTGGTTGTTATAATCATAGTCGTGGTTATGATCATGCTCTTGGTTTATGATCATAGTCGTATATGTTATAATCACGGTCGTGGGTGATATAATCATAGTCGTGGTTGTTATAATCATCGTCGTGATTGTTATAATCATGGTCGTGGTTGTTATAATCAATGGCGTGGTTTCCATAATCATAGTCGGGTTGTTATAATCATGGTCGTGGTTGTTATAATCATGTTCGTGGTTTCTATAATCATGGTCGTGGTTGTTATAAACATGGTCGTGGTTATTATAAACATGGTCGTGGTTGTTATAATTATGGTTGTAGTTATGATCATAGTCGTGGTTGTTATAATCATGGTCATGGGTGAAATAATCTAGGTCATGGTTGTTATAATCAAGGTCGTGGTTGATATAATCATGGTCGTGGTTTTTATAATCAGAGTCGTAGTTGTTATAATCATGGTTGTGGTTGTTATAATCATGGTCATCGGTGTTATAATTATGGTCGTGGATGTTATAATCTTATTCGTGGCTGTTATAAACATGGTCGTGGTTGTTACAATCATGGTTGTGGTTGTTATAATCATGGTCGTGGTTATCATCATGCTCGTGGTTTATGATTATAGTCGTAGGTGTTATAATCCTGGTCGTGGGTGATATAATCATAGTCGTGGTTGTTATAATCATGGTCCTGGTTATTATAATCATGATCGTGGTTGTTATAATCATTGTAGTGGTTGTTTTAAACATGGTCGTGGTTGTTATGATCCTGGTCGTGGTTTTGATAATAGTTGTAGTTGTTATAATCATGGTGTGGTTGTTATAATCATGGTCGTGGTTGTTATAATCATTGTCGTGATTGTTATAATCATGGTGGTAGTTGTTATAATCATGGTCGTGGTTATGATCATAGTCGCGGTTGTTATAATCATGGTCGTGGTTATGATCATAGTCGTGGTTGTTATAATCATGGTGTGGTTGTTATAATCATGGTCGTGGTTGTTATAATCATGGTCGTGGGTGATATAATCATGGTCGTGGTTGTTATAATCATACCCGTGAATGTTATAATCTTGGCCGTGGTTTTATAATCATGGTCGTTTTCATGATCGTATTCGTGATTGTTATAATCATGGTCTTGGTTGTTATAATCATGGTTGTGATTGCTATAATCATGGTCGTGGTTGTTATAATCATGGTCGTGGTTGTTATAATCATGGTCGTGGGTGATATAATCATGGTCGTGGTTGTTATAATCATACCCGTGAATGTTATAATCTTGGCCGTGGTTTTATAATCATGGTCGTTTTCATGATCGTATTCGTGATTGTTATAATCATGGTCTTGGTTGTTATATTCATGGTTGTGATTGCTATAATCAAAGTCGTGATTGTTATAATCATAGTAGTGGTTGTTATAATCATGGTCGTCGGTGATATAATCATAGTCGTGGTTGTTATAATCATTGTCGTGGTTGTTATGATCATGGTCGTTGTTGTTATAATTATGGTCGTGGCTATGATCATATTTTTGGTTGTTATAATCATGGTCGTGGTTATGATCATGGTTGTGGTTATGATAATAGTCATGGTTGTTATAATCATGGTTGTTGCTATGATCATAGTCGTGGTTGTTATTATCATGGTCGTGGTTATGATGATAGTCCTTGTTGTTATAATCATGGCGTGGTTGTTATAATCATGTTCGTGGCTATGATCATAGTCGTGGTTGTTATAATCATTGTCGTGGTTGTTATAATCATAGTCATGGTTGTTATAATCATGGCCGTGGTTGTTATAATCATGGTCGTGGTTATGATCATAGTCGTGGTGGTTATAATCATAGTCGTGGTTGTTAGTATCATGGTCGTGGTTATGATCATAGTCGTGGTAGTTATAATCATGGTCGTTGTTGTTGTAATTATGGTCGTGGCATTGATCATAGTTGTGGTTGTTATAACCATTGTCGTGGTTGTTATAATCATGTTCGTGGTTGTTATAATGAAGGTCGTGGTTGATATAATCATGGTCGTGGTTTCTACAATCATGGTCATGGTTGTTATAATCATTGTAGGGGTTGTTATAATCGTGGTCTTGGTTTTTAGAATCATGGTCGTGGTTATGATCATAGTAGTGGTAGTTATAATCATATTGTGATTGTTATAATCATGGTTGTGGTTGCTATATTTATGGTCGTGGTTGTCATAATCATGGTTGTGGTTGTTATAATCATGGTCGTGGTTATGATCATGCTCGTGGTTTATGATTATAGTCGTAGGTGTTATAATCATGGTCGTGGGTGATATAATCATAGTCGTGGTTGTTATAATCATGGTCCTGGTTATTATAATCATGGTCGTGGTTGTTATAATCATGTTAGGTAGTTGTTATAATCATGGTCGTGATTGTTATAATCATGATCGTGGATGTTAGAATCATAGTCGTGGTTTGTACAATCATTGTCGTGGTTCTTATAATCATGGTCGTTGTTGTTATAATTATGGTGAAGTGGTTGTTATAATTATGGTCGTGGCTATGATCATAGTCGTGGTTGTTATAATCATGGTCGTGGTTGTTATAATCATGTTCGTGGTTGTTATAATCATGGTCGTGATTGTTATAATCATGGTCGTGGTTGTTATAATCATAGTGGTGGTTTCTATATTCATGGTCGTGGGTGTTATAATTATGGTCGTGGCTGTGATCATAGTTGTGGTTGTTATAATCATGGTCGTGGTTGTTATAAACATATTCGTGGTTGTTATAATCATGCTCGTGGTTGTTATAATCATGGCCGAGGTTTCTACAATCATGGTCGTGGTTGTTATAATCATGTTCGTGGTTGATATAATCTTAGTCGTGGTTTTTATAATCATGGTCGTAGTTTCTACAATCATGGTCGTGGTTGTTATAATCATATTCGTGGTTGTGATAATCATGGTCGTGGTTGTTATAATCATGGTCTTGGTTGAAATAATCTTAGTCGTCGTTGTTATAATCATGGTCGTGGTTGTTATAATCATGGTCGTGGTTGTTATAATCATGGTCGTCGTTGGTATAATCATGGTTGTGGTTATGATCATAGTCGTGGTTGTTATAATCATTGTCGTGGTTTCTACAATTATGGTCGTGGTTCTTATAATCTTAGTCGTGGTTGTTATAATCATGGTCGTGGTTGTTATAATCATGGTCGTGGTTGTTATAATCATGGTCGTGGTTATGATCATCCCCGTGGTTTATGATCATAGCGTAGGTGTTATAATCATGGTCGTCGGTGATATAATCATAGTCGTAGTTGTTATAATTATAGTCGTGTTTGTTATAATCATGGTCGTAGTTGTTAAAATCATAGTCGTGGTTTTTATAATCATGGTCGTTGTTGTTCTAATTATGGTTGTGGCTATGATCATAGTCGTGGTGGTTATAATCATGGTCGTGGTTGTTAGAATCATGGTCGTGGTTATGATCATTGTCGTGCTTGTTATAATCATGGCCGTTGTTATTAAAAATATGGTCGTGGCTATGATCATAGTCGTGGTTGTTATAATCATGGTCGTGGTTGTTAAAATCATGTTCGTGGTCGTTATAATCATGGTCGTGGATATTATAATCATGGTCGTGGTTTCTACAATCATGGTCGTGGTTGTTATAATCATGGTCGTGGTTGTGATAATCATGGTCGTGGTTGTTAGAATCATGGTCGTGGTTATGATCATAGTCGTGTTAGTTATAATCATGGTGTAGTTGTTATAATCATAGTCGTGGTTTTTATAATCATGGTCTTTGTTGTTATAATTATGGTCGTGGTTCTTATAATCATTGTCGTCGTTGTTATAATCATGGTCGTGGTTTCTATAATCATAGTCGTGGTTTTTATAATCGTGGTCGTCGTTGTTATAATCATGGTCGTGGTTTCTATAATCATAGTCGTGGTTTTTATAATCATGGTCTTGGTTGTTATAATCATGGTTGTGGTTGTTATAATCATGGTCGTGTTATGATCAAAGTCGTGGTTGTTATAATCATGATCGTGGTTATGATCATAATCGTGGTTGTACTAATCATGGTAGTGGTTATGATCATAGTCGTTGTTGTTATAATCATGGTGTCGTTGTTATAATCATGGTCGTGGTTGTTATAACATGGTTGTGTTTGTTATAATCATGGTCGTGCTTGTTATAATCATGGCTGTGGTTGTTAAAATCATAGTCGTGGTTATGATCATAGTCGTGGTAGTTATAATCATGGTATGGTTGTTATAATCATAGTTGTGGTTTTTATAATCGTGGTCGTTGTTGTTATAATTATGGTCGTGTCTATGATCATAGTCGTGGTGGTTATAATCATGGTTGTGATTGGTATAATCATGGTCGTGGTTGTTATAATCATGGTCTTGGTTGTTATAATCATGGTGGTGATTGTTATAATCATGGTCGTTATTGTTATAATCATCGTCGTGGTAATTATAATCATGGTCATGGTTATGATCAAAGTCGTGGTTGTTATAATCATGGTCGTGGGTGTTATGATCAGAAAAGTGGTTGTTATAATCATGGTCGTCGGTGATATAATCATAGTCGTGGTTTTTATAATCATTGTCGTGGTTGTTATAATCATGGTCATGTTTGTTATAATCATGGTCGTGGTTATGATCATGCTCGTTGTTTATGATCATAGTCGTAGGTGTTATAATCATGGTCGTGGGTGATATAATCATAGTAGTGGTTGTTATAATCATGGTTGTGATTGTTATAATCATGGTCGTGGTTGTTATAATTATTTTCGTGGCTATGATCATAGTCGTGGTTGTTATAATCATGGTCGTGGCTGTTATAATCATGGTTGTGTTTGTTATAATCATGGTCGTGGTTGTTATAATCATGGTCGTGGTTGTTATAATCATGAATTAAAGTGGTTGTGATCATAGTAAAGTAGTAGTTATAATCATGGTGTAGTTTATTTATAATCATGGTCGTGGCTATGATCATAGTCATTAGTTTGTTATAATAATCATGGTCGTGGCTGTTATAATCATGGTTGTGTTTGTTTATAATCTTGGTCGTGGATTTGTTATAATCATGGTCGTGGTTGTTAGTATCATGGTCGTGTTTATGATCATGAGTAAGTTTGTTATAACCATTGTCGTAGTTGTTATAATCATGTTCGTGGTTGTTATAATCAAGGTCGTGGATGTTATAATCATGGTCGTGGTTGTTATAAATATTGTCGTGGTTGTTATAATCATGGTCGTGGTTGTTAGAATCATGGTCGTGTTGATGATCATAGTCATGGTAGTTATAATCATGGTGTGGTTGTTATAATCATGGTCGTGGCTATGATCATATTCGTGGTTGTTATAATCATGGTCGTGGCTGTAATAATCATGGTTGTGTTTGTTATAATCATGGTCGTGGGTGTTATAATCATGCTCGAGGGTGATATAATCATAGTAGTGGTTGCTATAATCATGGTCGTGGTTGTTATAATCATGGTCGTGGTTCTTATAATCATGGTCGTTGTTGTTAAAATCGTGGTCGTGGTTGTTAGAATCATGGTCGTGGTTATGATCATAATCATTGTAGTTATAATCATGGTGTGGTTGTTATAATCATGGTCGTGGCTATGATCATAGTCGTGGTTGTTATAATCATGGTCGTGGCTGTAATAATCATGGTTGTGTTTGTTATAATTATGGTCGTGGGTGTTATAATCATGGTCGTGGTTTCTACAATCATGGTCGTGGTTGTTATAATCTTGGTCGTGGTTGTTATAATCATGGTCGTGGTTGTTAGTATAATGGTCATGGTTATGATCATAGTCGTGGTAATTATAATCATGGTCGTTGTTGTTATAATTATGGTCGTGGCTATGATCATAGTTGTGGTTGTTATAACCATTGTCGTGGTTGTTATAATCAAGGTCGTGGTTCTTATAATCATAGTCGTGGTTTATGATCATAGTCGTAGGTGTTATAATCATGCTCGAGGGTGATATAATCATAGTAGTGGTTATTATAATCATGGTCGTGGTTGTTATAATCATGGTCGTGGTTATTATAATCATGGTCGTTGTTGTTAAAATCGTGGTCGTGGTTGTTAGAATCATGGTCGTGGTTATCATCATACTCGTGGTAGTTATAATCATGGTCGTTGTTGTTATAATTATGGTCGTGGCTGTGATCATAGTCGTGGTTGTTAAAATGATGGTCGTGGTTGTTATAATAATGGTCGTGGTTGTTATAATCATGGTCGTGGTTGTTATATTCATGGTCGTGGTTATGATCATGCCCGTGGTTTATGATCATAGTCGAAGGTGTTGTAATCATGGTCGTGGGTGATATAATCATAGTCGTAGTTGTTATAATCATAGTAGTGTTTGTTATAATCATTGTCGTTGTTGTTAAAATTATGGTCGTGGCTATGATCATAGTCGTGGTGGTTATAATAATGGTCGTGGTTGTTAGAAACATGGTCGTGGTTATGATCATAGTCGTGATAGTTATAATCATGGTCGTTCTTGTTATGATTATGGTCGTGGTTATGATCATAGTCGTGGTTGTTATAATCATGGTGGTGGTTGTTATAATCATGTTCGTGGTTGTTATATTCATGGTCGTGGTTGTTATAATCATAGTCGTGGTTTCTACAATCATGGTCGTGGTTGTTATAATCATGGTCGTGGTTGTGATAATCATTGTCGTTGTTGTTATAATTATAGTCGTGGCTATGATCATAGTCGTGGTTGTTATAATCATGCTGCGTGGTTATGATCAAAAGTCGAGGTTGTTATAATCATGGTCGTGGTTGTTATAATCATGGTCGAGGTTGTTTTAATCATGGTTGTGGTTATGATCATAGTCGTGGTTGTTATAATCATGGTCGTGGTTATGATCATAGTTCTGGTTGTTATAATCATGGTGTGGTTGTTATAATCATGGTCATGGTTGTTATAACATGGTTGTGGTTGTTATAATCATGGTCGTGGTTGTTATAATCATGGTCGTGGCTAATATAATCATGGTCGTGGTTGCTATAATCATAGTCGTGGTTGTTATAATCATGGCCGTGGTTGTTGTAATCATCGCCGCGGTTGTTATAATCATGGTCGTGGGTGTTATAATCATGGTCATGGTTGATATAATCAAGGTCCTGGTTGTTATAATAAAAGTCGTGTTTGTTATAATCTTGGTCGTGGTTGTTATAATCATGGTCGTGGGTGATATAATCATGGTCGTGGTTGTTATAATCGAGGTCGTGGTTGTTATAATAATTGTCGTGGTTGTTATAATCATGGTCGTGATTGTTATAATCATAGTAGTGGTTGCTGTAATCATGGTCGTGGGTGATATAAACATGGTCGTGGTTGTTATAATCGTGGTCGTGGTTTTTATAACCTTGGTCGTGGTTGTTATAATCATGGTCGTGGTTGTTATAATCATAGTCGTGGTTTTTATAATCATGGTCCTTGTTGTTATAATTATGGTGGTGGGTATGATCATAGGCGAGGTTGTTATAATAATGGTCGTGGCTATGATCATAGTCGTGATAGTTATAATCATGGTTGTGGTTTCTATAATCATGGTAGTGGGTGTTATAATCATGGTCGTGGTTGTTACAATCATGGTTGTGGTTATGATCATAGTCTTGGTTTTTATAATCATAGTCGTTGTTGTTATAATTATGGTCGTGGCTATGATCATAGTCGTGGTTGTTATAATGATGGTCGTGGTTGTTATAATCATAGTCGTCGATTGTTATAATCATGGCCGTGGTTGTTATAATTATGGTCGTGGTTATGCTCATAGTCGTGATTGTTATAATCATGGTCTTGATTGTTATAATCATGGTTGTGGTTGTTATAATCATGGTCGTGGTTGTTATATTCATGGTCGTGGTTTCTACAATCATGGTCGTGGTTGTTATAATCATGGTCGTGGTTGTTATAATCATGGTCGTGGTTGTTATAATCATGGTTGTGGTTGTTATAATCATGGTCGTGATTGTTAGAATCATGGTCGTGGTTATGATCATAGTCGTGGTAGTTACAATCATGGTCGTGGTTATGATCATGCCCGTGGTTTATGATCATAGTCGTAGGTGTTATAATCATGGCTGTGGGTGATATAATCATTGTCGTAGTTGTTATAATCATAGTCGTGTTCGTTATAATCATGGTCGTAGTTGTTATAATCATAGTCGAAGTTTTTATAATCATGGTCGTTGTTGTTATAATTATGGTCGTGGCTATCATCATAGACGTGGTGGTTATCATCCTGGTCGTGGTTGTTAGAATCATGGTCGTGGTTATGATCATAATCGTGATAACTATAATCATGGTCGTTGTTGTTATAATTATGGTCGTGGCTATGATCATAGTCGTGGTTGTGATAATCATAGTCGTTGTTGTTATAATCATGTTCGTGGTTGTTATAATCATGGTCGTGGTTGTTATAATCATGGTCGTGGTTGTTATAATCATGGTCGTGGTTATGATCATAGTCGTGGGTGTTATAATCATGGTCGTGGTTGTTATAATCATGGTCGCGGTTGTTATAATCATGGTTGTGGTTATGATCATAGTCGTGCTTGTTATAATCATGGTCGTGGTTATGATCATAGTTCTGGTTTTTATAATCATGGTGTGGTTGTTATAACTGGCGGTCGTGCTACAGTAACATGGTTGTGGTTGTTATAATCATGGTCGCCATAATCAGCGGTCGTGGCTGATATAATCATGGTCGTGGTTGTTATAATCATAGTCGTGGTTGTTATAATCATGGCCGTGGTTGTTATAATCATTTCGTGGTTATGATCATAGTCGATTGTTATAATCATGGTCTTGGTTATAACGGTTGCATTGTTATAACTGGCGGCCTTGGTTTGTTGTAATCATCGTCGCGGTTGTTGTAATCATATCGTGGGTGTTATAATCATGGTCATGGTTGATATAATCAAGGTCCTGGTTGTTATAATAAAAGTCGTGTTTGTTATAATCTTGGTCGTGGTTGTTATAATCATGGTCGTGGGTGATATAATCATGGTCGTGGTTGTTATAATCGAGGTCGTGGTTGTTATAATAATTGTCGTGGTTGTTATAATCATGGTCATGGTTGTTATAATCATAGTAGTGGTTGCTATAATCATGGTCATGGGTGATATAAACATGGTCGTGGTTGTTATAATCGTGGTCGTGGTTGTTATAACCTTGGTCGTTGTTGTTATAATCATGGTCGTGGTTGTTATAATCATAGTCGTTGTTTTTATAATCATGGTCCTTGTTGTTATAATTATGGTCGTGGGTATGATCATAGTCGAGGTTGTTATAATCATGGTCGTGGCTATGATCATAGTCGTGGTGGTTATAATCATGGTCATGGTTGTTAGAATCATGGTCGTGGCTATGATCATAGTCTTGATAGTTATAATCATGGTTGTGGTTTCTATAATCATGGTAGTGGGTGTTATAATCATGGTCGTGGTTGTTACAATCATGGTTGTGGTTATGATCATAGTCTTGGTATTTAAATTCATAGTCTTTGTTGTTATAATTATGGTCGTGGCTATGATCATAGTCGTGGTTGTTATAATCATGGTCGTGGCTGATATAATCATGGTCGTGGTTGTTTTAATCATAGTCGT